>NC_020497.1:20737373-20745509 GCF_000184155.1 Fragaria vesca subsp. vesca | reverse complement strand
TGAAGCAAACATCTTCACCAAACAAGTAATTCATCCTCTCTGCCCTCCATGGATCTCTACCGCCATCTTTATCATTCTTCGAAGTAGTAGCTGGTAGTAATAGGTCAGATCTACACAGAGGACAAGTTAAGTGAGCCTGGCCGATCCAAGCATCCAGGCAGTCTTTGTGGAAAACATGCTCGCAATTGCACAGCTCCCTCACATCGTCCCTGCCCTCTATGACATTCATGCACACAATACATGATGAAACGTGCAATATTTCTTCCTCCGGATACGAAGACGAAGATATAGCTTGCAAATGGTGTTGCCGGCTTCTTTTCTTCAGATTGAGGTCCCAATACTTCACAACCGGTAGTTGCTTCTCAATCGATTCTGCATCAACCACCACCGGAACTACTACTGGTACTTGAAAGCGCAACCAACTAGAATGTGAAGTTGCTGCAGCTTCAAAGTTCATGACCTCCAGCTGCTGGTGATCACTATCGTCCTTATTTTGTTGATCATCAACACTATGTATAAAGAATAATTCTGGATAGTAGATGATCTTCTTGAGTAGAAATTTGAGAAGCTTACATAGTAACACTACAGAAAGAACCACCACCACCATACTGCTGATCCGAGAAATTACCAGCTAACAGCTAGAGCGTTGATATCAGTTGCTTGAATTTGCATGCTAGCTAGCTTTGAAACTATACTACTTGAGGACTTGAACTATATATAAAAGAAGGCAGTGAAAGGATGAAGTGTAGTACCTAAGATTTCAGACATATATTACTGTGAGAGATGGGGATGGAGGAGATCAGAATTGAACTATATATATATATCGGACAAATGATCATCCAACTTGAATGTGCATGTGTACGTTACGATATTTGGCTAGTTCTATTCTTAGAAACAAACCATAGAAGTCTGACCTACGATATTTACACAAATATTAATTGAAAATACTGTACGTCCTGGACCAAAGGAAGTTAAGATTTGGTGAGGTCGGTCTGTAAAGTGGCAGATCGGTTTGGATGGTAATTGTGAATCAACTCTATTTATGCATCCCTGATTTTGATGTTCAAGTAAATGGCCAGCCAGGCTGAACCACACCGGCTCAGTCTTTTTCCATCGAAGATATGAGCAGCATGAAGTCAATTATATATGCGAGTACGCAACTGTGAGACTTGTGGTTTTCTTTTTTCTTTGTCAACTTCATGCTTTCAATTTGCATGAACCAGAAACCTCATCAAGTCAACAAGATTATAATTGAGTTGGGATTAATCCATGTCCAAACATATTAAAATCATGACATATTGCACTATGAATTATAACAAATGCAGTGTCATTCATTAACCAAAAACACTAACAAGCTAGCAGTGTCATCCACAGCCATACAAAACTTCTAATCTCCCCCTTCATTTTCTACACCCTAAAGAACCAACCAATTCTTCTGAGAACTTGGTTTTTAATTTCTCTCAATATAATTGAGATACAGTATTTACAACAATTAGAATTACAAAAGTTCAAACATCCCTCACCAAGTAACTAACTGAAGTTCAAACTACTTCCAGCTACACTGCTGCAAGTAACTGCAAATGCACAACATGCACGGTATCGACGTTTATGTTGAACAGTGAATTAGTTTCGAGACGTCAGTAAGTAAAGCTGCTCCCATTGTTTAGATTTCTGCAGCAATCGCTTGCCGAATATGGCAATAATAAATTAATATAATAGGGCCCCTAATAATAATGTAATTACAAATTAGTAAACACAGTTTTGGAATTTGGTTTGATGGCGACTTCATCTTTGTGCTTGTGAAGAACAAACGAGCTCCAGTTACTAACTACTATGTGTTTATATGTAGTTATGGAAATGGAGCAAGTTTTAAGAGTTAATAAGCATACATAAGCTAGCATACAATACATGATATGTGCATTTGTTATTAGAGTAAAAATTCGATCACAGATAGAAAAAACCAGATAGTATTAGAAACTTTGAGTATGATCGATTATGCCTGAATCGTGAAAATATGTTTGAATCATATATTGAGCTTTGATGTGTGTTTCCCTCAGTATATACAAGAATTATAATACATTCTAGTTCTTGAAACAAATATCTTGACCAAACAAGTAAATCATCCTCTCGACCCTCCATGGATCTCCTCCTCCATCTTTATCATGCTTTGAGATAGTACCACAAGTAGTAGCTGGTATTAGTAGCTCGGATCTACACAGAGGACAAGTTAACTGAGCCTGACCGATCCAAGCATCCAGGCAGTCTGTGTGGAAAACATGCTCACAATTGCACAGCTCCCTCACCTCGTCACTGCCCTCTATGACATTCATGCACACAATACATGATGAAACGTGCAATATTTCTTCCTCCGGATACGAAGACGAAGATATAGCTTGCAATTGGCGCTGGCGGCTCGTTTTCCTCAGCATTAGGTCCCGGTATTGCACAACCGGCAGTTGCTTCTTGATCGATTCTGTGTCAATCACCACCGGAACTACTACTGGTACTTGCAAGTCGTACCGAGTAAGATCTGAAGTAGTTGCTGCAGCTTCATATTCCGGCTGACGATCACTATCCTCCTTATCTTGTTCACCATCTCCGCTATGTACTGGATAGTACAAACTCATCTTCAGTAAAAGTTTGACAAGATCCCATAGTAACGACCCCAACTTCATCTTGAGCATGCTTTACTTATTATTCGCTGGATATATTGTATCACAACTACAGAAAGAACCACCGGTATCCCTGATCCAAGAAATTAACAGCTAGCTAGCTAGAGCCTTGATATCAGTTGCCTGAAGACTGAAGTTGCAAGCTCGGAAACTAGATACGATCGACGTGATGAGGACTTTAACCATAAAAGAAGGCAGTGAAAGGATGAAGGGTGTACCTAAGATTTCAGACGAATGTTACAGAGAGAAAGAAGGCAAGGAGATCGATCAGAATTCGAATATGTGTACGTTAAGCTTGGTGGCTAGTTCTATATATAGAAAACATGCATAATAGAAGGTTCATAACTAGTAGTCGTCTCTCACCTTTTATGATGATATATAAATCTGTACGGTCCCGGCCGAAACGAGAATTTAGTGAGGTCGGTCTAGAAAGTCGAAAATCGGTTTGGACGTTCATTGTGAGTCAGCTCTCAATTTATGCATATCCATGATTTTCATGTATTTCTGCAGCTCATCCATCTGAACTCATTCTCCATCGATGGTATCAGCATCAGGTCAATTATATATGCAACAGTAAGACACAGATTTTTCTCTTTTTTTTTTATATAAATAAATGGCCTCACCTGGACTTTCCTCGAACAAATATCAACAAGATTTCAACCTTATTAGGTAGAAGGGAAGAAAAGAAATTCTCAGTACTATCAGTTCACTTGAAAAGAAGATGTTGATGATTAGAGTTTTGTTTGTTGTTGCTCCGGTCAGTTACAGTGTTATTTACAATAGGATGAGTGCATAACCGATACAAGAATGCGTGCTTTGAATATTTGCATGAACCAAAATTGGATGGGTGTTGGGAATTGAAGTCCAAACATTTGAATGACAATCATTTCATATTGCACTAAGAATTATGACAAATGCAGTGTCATTCATTAAGAAAAAACACCAAAAAGCAGTGTCATCCACAACTACACAAAACTTCTAATCCCCCTTCATTCTCTACACTCTAAAGAACCAACCAAATCTTCTGAGAAGTTGGTGTTTCTTTACTCGGACACGGGAACACAGAGCGTGTGATTGAGGGAGACTCCCACTAACAGTTACGATTACAAACACCATTGGATCTATAGAAAAGATAAAAGGTAGGAAAGGAAGGAGAGATACTGTATTTACAACAATTAGAGTTACAAAAGTTCAAACATCCCTCACCAAGTAACGGAAGATCAAACTACTTCCAGCTACACATCAGTACCCCTGCATCAAAAGAGAATCCACAACTTTTTCAGTTAACAAGTGCGATATGACCCAATTTGAGAGCACAAAAGAAATATCCATAGTTCCAATTCCAAAAAAGAAAAATCCATAGTTCATTTCTTTTTTAGATAACTTAGATTAGAAAACTATAGAAGTGAAGAAGCATCCCTGCCCGTTGAAGTTAGTTATGAGAACCCAACGTGGCAACTGCCAAGTCTAACCGTTGCATAGTTAGTAATACATATGTTCACCATTAATCTAATTCCCTCTAATCCATGTTCTTTTCACTGTCATCACCATTTTATAGAGAACTGATATCAATCCAAGAACTACTACAAGGACATTATAACATAAAAGCAATCTCCTATGCAGATGAAATTTCAGTAGCTAGTTTTCAGTACTGCATTGCATAAAGCTATGTTAGTTTTAGGTAACTATTACTCTAGCAAACCAGGTGACATTGGTACTTCAGGACATTTGCAAACAGAGTTGAGGACTATGTTAAAGACTCAAGTAGAGAATCAAGCTGAAGCGAGAGAACAATTCAAACTCAAGAAAAAGGAGATCATATCCCACAATAGATGACCGACCATATGATATCCACAAAAGATGAGACGGAACCATGTCATGAATCGGGCCACAAAATCACAACCGAAGTAGAAAAAAATCCGGTATACAGATATCTATACTTCATGTTTTACCTACCACCTCTATCCAGAAGAAAATGATCAAAAACAAATGCAAACGGTCACATATACTCTGCTCAGGCTTTGCATTCGTTATTCAAACAAGCAAGTAACAGTTAAACACATCAGTTCAGTTTTAGTACATTATCATCAATTGGCGAGAACAGAGTATTCTACGCAAACCACTTACATTCCTCAAACCTTCAAGAGCTGCATCTTGTTCGAAAACGCAATGGCAATCCAATCCGGCTGCCCAGCAGACCACTGCAGCTGATTAATCTCGGCGCCAGCCGAGTACATCGACATAGGATCAATCCCATTCGGCCCCGCCACCGTCGGCAGCTCCCAAATCAGCGCCTGCGAGTCATCCCCACCCGAGCAAATATGCCTGGCGCTCTGCGGCGCCCACGCAATCGCATTCACACTCCCTCTGTGCCTCTCCAGCTCCGCCACCGGCATCGTCGGCGACCGAATATCCAGTATCACAACCTTGTTACTATCCATCAAAATCGTCGCCATGTACCTCAAGTCCTGCTTGTTCCACGCCAATCGGAGCAGCGGCGTGTCCGGCTGAGGACTCTCGTATATGATCGTCGAGTGTTCTTTATCTCTCAGATCAAATATTCTCACCGATCCGTCGGCGGAGACCGACGCGAAAACCCTAGCCTCGCCCCACGCGATGTCGTAGACCTCCTTGTCGTGCGCGATCAGCTGCGTCTCGACGACGCCTTTCTCGATGTCCCAGATCGTGCACGTCGTGTCGATGCTGGAGGTCCCGATCCGCCGCGGCTCGATCTCGTTCCAGTCGAATGACGTCAGCGGCGCGCAGAACTCGGAGGTTTTGGAGTTGTTGAGAACCGAAATTGGCTCGAGGCGGTCAACGGAGGAATCTTTGACCTCCCAGAGGCGGAGGTAGTCGCCGGAGGAGGCGAGGATGTCGTGGGACTTGTGGAGGGTGTTGGGGTTTGGGTGGAACATGAGCTTGGTGGGAGGGTAGGGGTGGTCAAAGGAGAGAGAAGGATTGGGTTTTAGGGTTAGGGTGTCCGGGTCGAAGGAGAGAATGTCGACCCGGTTGGAGAACTCCTCGATGAAGCTGCCGACGGCGATTTTGGGGTGGTGGTGGCGGGCGCGGGCGGCGGGGGAGAATGCCATGGCGTAGAGAGGGTAGGGGGAGTCGTAGGTGACGGAGTTTTCGGGACCGAGGTGGGATTCGAGGGTCGAATTCTCCATCGGGTCGGATTGGGGTTTTTGGGAGGCCGGAGAAGTTTTGGGAGGGGAAGTTGAAATGGAGGCGGGAGAGATAAGTAGGTGGTGTGGTTTAGTGCGGACAAAAACGACACTTTTCTGGTGGCAGTAAAATTAGTTAGGTCAGCAAGTCAGTAGTCAAAGTAGGGAGTGGTCTTGCCCGCCTGGTTTGAATGGGCCGAGTGAGCTTTTTATTTTTTCAGCGCGCACACATTATTTAGCCCACTTTGATTGAAGATATCAGACATGAGGGCCCAATAAGCAAAAAGGATAAAGACTTTTGTGCCTAAAGTGATCAGAGTTCATTGAAATTGGTCTAAATTGATCGTTGTAGACATTATCTTCAGAATAAGTAGTTGTCTACAACGATCGCTGCCTGACGGCATTACATTCATGATCGTTTCTTAAAAACAATGTCAACGGAAATGTGGATTGCGTGGGAAACAAAGTAGATATCGTGACGATTAGAGCTTAATTTGTCGTGGTATAGCTATTGAGATATCAGTCTTATATTGAGAATATGGGACATTGCTTGTGGATTTATAAGGGTTTGGGCCACTCCATCCATTGTCAATTGGTTTTTTATGTGAACCTCATACTACTTTATCATGATATCAGAGCGGGTTACCTACGTCCACATGTGAAGCCCAATGGCCACACGAACTCCACGTCACCCAAATGTTGTCCACATGTTAGGCTTAACAATTCGCCACACGTGCGGGGGCGTGTTGATATATCAATCTCACATCGAGAATATGAGACATTGTCTGTGGATTTATAAGGGTTTGGGCCACTCCATACATTACCAATTAATTTTTGATATGAACCTCATACTACTTTATCAATAACAGCTAATGAAAGTTTGATATATTCTTCTACTCGCTAAACCTTTGTTTAAACGTCTCAAACAAAACTGAAGAGCTATACCCGGACATACATATGTAAAGTGGACACCGCTTTGAAATTAAAATGTGGTGTCCTTATTTTGGTCACTTTTAGATCACATTTTCACATCTTCACCATTATGTGTCTATAACATAGTGTTTAGATAATTTCTGTAACGTTTCATCCAATTTAGAGATTATTTGGGTACCGAATTAGATTAAATGAATCAACTGAACAAAATATGTTCAAACAGAATCGTTCGTATAAATCAAAATTACGGAAACTCAAATGATCTCTAAATTGAATGAAACTTTACAAGAATGATCTACACACTATGTTCTAGACCTTAAAAGGTAGAGATATGAAAATGTGACATAAAAGCGAGCGAAATGAGGAACACCACACTTTAATTTCAAAGCGGTGTCCCGCTCTGAAAGAGAACTATACATATGTATAAGAACGTCTCGAACACACTATTTACAACTTGCGTCTCGATCAAAAATAAATTGATAATTATGTATGTCTTTGTCATTTAAAACTTGCATATATATTGATAAAGAAAGTAAATAATCAAACTCTACTTAATTAAATAATCAAACTTGAATATTAACCACTGAATATTCCAACACACGATTACTAAACTAAACTAGACGACCTTATATATGTGAGATGGAACAGTAAGGTAGTAGCTGGCTAGCTGTTGAATGGAAAATTCTTAATAATACTGTTAAGTAGTAATACTTTAAGCAGGATGATTGCTCCAAGATCGAACTAGAAGGTCATCACTCGAAGCTGCAATTCATGAATATTTATTGTTCATTAATTAACCCTAATTAACAACTTCTTAGAACGTTGAACACAATCAAATTGAGATTACGAACGCTAGCTAGCCCGTAACGTTATGCAATGTTGATGACGACGGTGGCATAGTAATCGCTGACGTATTTTGTTGATTGAACCAGAAGATAACGAAAAACAACGTGGAAGGTGATTAGGTTTACAGATCGATCTGGGCATATAAATATAGTTGAGGAAACGTAGCTTGTTTGGGGACTAGCTTGGAGTTTCTTTGGAAAACGCCGATAGGGATAAGATTACCGGACCAAGATTACCTGGCCGTGTAGGGCTGTGTGGTTCTTTCAACAGCTACATGATGAGGATTGATGATGATGATGAGGATGAGGATGGCGAAATGTGAACATCATAGAAAGTCCACTCGGTCGGTCTTGGTTGGGAAGGCTTGGGTCATGGGTGTGATATGGGTAGTCACGTGGCGGTGAAAATAGACTGCAGTTTCCACCTATAGTTTTAGTTTTTGGGTCGCCACGTAGCGGTAACTGTTTATTAAATTTTATATTAGGTAATTAATTGTGGATTATGCTCTCTCTCTCTCTCTC
>NC_020497.1:20705509-20737353 GCF_000184155.1 Fragaria vesca subsp. vesca | reverse complement strand
CTCTCTCTCTCTCTCTCTCAATCAATAACCACATGCAAACCCTCAACAAAGGAGATTGACAGAGGAAACACTCACTGTCTCCAACGAGTTCTTGACATTTCCGGCGACCAATTTCGATTCCAATAGTAACCCTCAACAAATCTTCTTCCTTATCATTGTGTGATAGTATTTTCCCCGATTTGTAAGATAATTTCAAAAACCCTATTTATGTGTTTCTGGGTTGTTTCGAGGTTGAGTTTTCCGGTAAGCCATGATTCCGTCATCGCCTCTACTTACTGGTTCTGGTATTACGTGCTTCACGTGATTGACAACGCCATGGCCCCGTGACTGAGGCTGAGCTAGCGGAGGAAGGCCTGGGTCTTCAAAATGGAGACATGGGTCATATGTCTGACCTAAGCGAAGACCCAATGAAAACTCAGGTTAAAAACATTCATGGGTGGAAACTGATATTTGAAGCTGGGTCTTCATTCAGGGATCAAATGAGCTTGGGTGGATTTGCTCTCAGAGGCTCAGACCAATGCCAGCCTGGGACAAACGTCAGTGCGACCATGCAGTGATGTCATCACGTCGTTTTTCGGTGACGCACGGCGGATGAGATAATGAACCCGACACGGGTGCATGGGTGCATATAATGCTTCATTGGGCGCGAAGAAATATTCGCCGACTCGATCATATATACTGGGAAACTGGGAAACTTTTGTAAGAAAAGACTGGCGGGGACAAGACCTCACGATCACCTCTGCACCTCACATGCATATATAACGTGCTAGACGACGACGTTTCAATAATCACTCAGATTTCAGTTGGTTAATTACTCAGATTTGGAATTTCAAAATTTGAGCAGGGTTTTGTATTACAGTGTAGCTAATAACCAAGTGTGTCGGTTAGTTCTTTGTCTTTCGGCCAAACCCTAGCCTAGTGTTAGGAGTTAGGACGAAATTAATCGCAATTTAAGATTTAGCCGATCGAAGTGGAAATTAACAATGAATAATTAATGTATGTAGAAAATGATAACAATGATTGTAAATCAACAGTAGTTACGATCACTATGATCTTACCAGCTCTTGGCAACTAATTTGAACCTACTAAACAAGTAAAAATAAAAAAAATAAAAAACATGTTAATTGCAAAGTTGATGAGCACAATTCAATCCTAAAATAGTGAATTTGTAACTGTTATGCATATGACTTGATTCCACGTAAATTTTCTTCAAAATCCATACTCATTAACTTCTGTCATGCACGTGCAGCTTCTTGATAGTTTAATTATATAAATGCTATGCATGTATATTATATGTATATGCGCCAAATTTGTAAATATTAAAATGAAAATCATTAAGAGATCGAACTATATCATCACGTACACGCGTACACACTCAAATAATGGATCATACTTCGTACCTACCTGAAAGTTAGAGCGTTAAAAACATCTTCTCAGCATCCCGGCACATAAATAGAAGCCACCCGTTAGTCGGTGCAATCTCACATGCTCGGATCGACCTGCACGTTTTGAAAGGAAATTACAAACACTAACGGACAGTCAAACGCACTGTTTTCGTTTTTGGAAATACATATAGTTAGCTTACTAGCTTTTGCTACTTGCAACTTTGGTAGGGAAGCCCTAACCTATCCAGGAGTCCTCTTGTCCATAAAACTATCATCCTCTCTCTGTACCAATGGCTCATTTTCCACAGATGATTCTTACTAGCTAAACCTGCATATCAAAATTATGTATGGCTGTGAATCTGTGATAATCTGAAGGCTAGCAGCTGGATAAGATTAGAACCATCATATATATACACTTGACAAGGATATTGCATATTCCTCCACCTTAACATCGACGTTTTTATATTCATAGTCGTCCCCAGCCCGCATCTAGCAACATCAACAGAATCAAGATCTATACGTATCGTTGACGAATTCCGACAATCGGAAAACCAATCATCTAACGTGTTGAATGGTTAATACTATATATACATTGTGAATCGATTCACTTCCTTTACCTTTCGTAGTGTGTAGTTCTTAACCGGAAAGCTAGCGTACCTTGCGTTTCATTCACTTTGGGATATGATTCTGGGGCTGGAACGCACTCGAACGCAGCTTTCATCCCTATTTGGGATAGCACTGCAACTCGATCAGGTCGATGGAGAGCGATCGTAGTAGTGGCGAGAGACCAAGTCGTAGTGACCCTAGCCATACGGAAATGGTCACAAAGGCTTCCATCGCTGCCGGTAGTGGACCACTCGCCGACCGAATACTAGGGTTTGGATCGATCTTGAGAATCTTCGAGACAGAGTACGTCTTCGTGTCACGTTAGATTACACAGGCACATATCCATGGTGCATGTTTAGGGTTTTGCCCCACTAGTTATTACAATAGCTACATGCAATTACTACTGAATATGATCGTATATATAATGGATCTCGCTCTAGGAGTTATAAGAAAAGACTTGCTAGCTACTAGAATATAATTAAGTGTAGTTGCTTACTTAGGAAATATTAATGAAGGTTAATTAGATGTAGAACATAATAGTTGCTTACTTAAAAATGTTTGACTTGTTCTCCCCTTAATGCCGTATTATTATAAATACAACGTGCTATGTCACTCTTGGTAGTACATTTGCAGTTTCCTGGAACTTGCTTTTGCGAATTAAGTCCTCCCACATTTTTGTTTCATCGTTTTTAGTCTCTATCACACCCCAAACCCCTTTTCCGACCCCAAAACGTGTAAGAAATGGATACAAAAGTCTTGTCCTCCGGAATCCGATACACAAACCTGCCGGTAAGTTATATTAGACCGGAGTCAGAGAGGCCCCGGTTGTCCGAAGTCTCGGTCTGCGAAAACATTCCGGTAATTGACTTGGATTCTCAAGACAGATCTCAAACTGTTCAGCAGATTGGTGAGGCGTGCAAGTACTATGGTTTTTTCCAGGTCAAGAAAACAACACAATCGATCAAACTCTCTTTGTCTTTTGCTACATAGTCTTCATGATACTGTTACACATGTGTAGGTACCTTAGCTTGTTGTGGTTTTGTTTACAGGTAATCAATCATGGAGTTTCAATAGAAGCAGTGGCGAAAATGTTACGGGTAGCCAACGAGTTCTTCGAGCTCTCTGTCGAGGAAAAGATGAAGCTGTATTCAGATGACCCGTCGAAGACGATGAGACTCTCTACGAGTTTTAACGTGAAGAAGGAGACGGTTCATAATTGGAGAGATTATCTCAGGCTCCATTGTCATCCTCTTGATAAGTACGTTCCTGAGTGGCCTTCCAACCCTCCTACCTTCAAGTACGTCCCTCCCTCTCTTACTCTTTCTCTCTTCCTCTCCTTCCATGGCGGTTTTCCACCATGCTTCATGATCAACGCGGTGGTACTACAGCTCTGTCTGCCACGTTGATTTCCATTTTAATATGTATGATTGCAGTGGTTTTATAATAATAAACACATACGTCTTCTCCTTAAAGTTAGATTAGTGTTCCACATAGTCATGTATCATCCAATTTACGATAACAAGTGCCTTTTTTGGTAGTATGATACCAAAATAGCACAGATTTTATAATCTGACAAATTTGTCAGTTAGTCTGGTAGCTTGATACGTTAAACACGTGTTTAAACACGTGTCTGACACATTTTAAAAGTGTCTTTTAACACTGTTCAGAAAGCTTTTTCTAGGGTTTTTCTGAGTATCAGCTTCTACATTATACTAGAAGCTTATAGATATTCAATTGTCTCAGATCCTCACTAAAATTCAAAAATGAGATTGATTTTAACCTACATTATACTAGAAGCTTATAGATATTCTCAGGCCTCAGATCCTCACTAAAAATTCAAAAATGAGAATGATTTTAGTAGATCCTTCAGTCATGCAAGCAAAATTGCCACAACATATATAGTTTTTACTTTAACCTTTGTGGGTCTGGTGTATAAGCTATAGGATTTCTCAGCTAGACTTCAGTAACGTACACACCCTTTCGAACTTCGAAAAGATGCTTGCTGTGATTGGTTTCTGGGTTGCTCACGTTAGTGTAGCCTCAGAAGCTGACAGAAGAACCCCATGCACCTCCAGCCAAGGCCACATGGGTCTTGAGCTGCTTCACATCTCAAAGCTTAATTACCCTTGAGATTAGGTTTCCTTGTTTACGTAGAGTAAAACAAGTTTTAACTCATTGGCTTTTCTCAGTAGTAAAGTAGCGATCACAGTTGGGACAATTGGTTTGAAGTTTGAACCGGTCAGAATCTAGGGTATCCATCTTGTAAAAGAGAAAGTCGGGTGCATCTAATCACGTTTTTCGGCCCAATTAACGGCCATGATTGAACGGCGTGTCCCTCTATTCTAGACAAATGTTGAACCAGCTGCGGGACCCACAACTTAAAATATATGTTTTCGAGATATTTCTTACTTATTCTTTTTGGACGGTGATGGCGTCACTTTCCCGTTGCGAGAGCGGTGATCACAGCCCATTGGGTTTAATATTAGATAAGAGTTTTACTCGGTATTGGGAATACGCTGATGTATGCTTATTGTGTCCGTGTTGACGTCATCGTAGTGATTGGGTAGGTAGGGATTGAGTGGTTGGGACTAGGGAGTGAAATCAGGTGGTTCATTATTCACGTATTGAAGAGTGAAGACTTCTAGAGTCTATGACCTAACGTGGCCCATATACAATCAACCCCATCTCCCACCATGTGCACGGCACATGTCTTTCGTACTATTTTCTTTTATATTTAATAAATATTTTCTTGTTTTTAAATTTTTGTCTTGTGATTTTGTTTTTATGGGGAATGAGATAGTCAGTGAAATCGATTACGTTACTAAGTTAGTAACAAACTCATCTGATTCGGACCAAGGTTTTCGAAAGTATCGAGTAAAGATCTCCCATCTTGTGATTATTGATACCTACTAAATGCATGATCCGTGTGTTGTTTTTTCTTCATCCTTCTTCAAGTATTTAGATACAAAGGACTTGGTCACGTATTTATAGTGTTTTTATACTCACAAATGTTGTATATTTTTGGGTTACTTTAGGGACATTGTGAGCAGCTACTGTAAAGAAGTTCGAGAACTTGGGTACAGAATAGAGGAGTTAATATCAGAGAGCTTGGGCCTTGAGAAGCATTACATAAAGAACACATTGGGAGAGCAAGGGCAACACATGGCTGTGAACTTCTACCCACCATGTCCTGAACCTGAGCTCACTTATGGTCTGCCGGGACACACTGACCCCAATGCACTTACCATTCTCCTCCAAGACCTCGGCGTCTGCGGCCTTCAAGTGCTCAAAGACGGCAAATGGGTTGCCGTCAATCCCCACCCTAATGCCTTTGTCATTAACATTGGTGACCAGTTACAGGTAGCCTAGCTAGATCAAATGGTCGTTGGTTCAGGAATATAGTTGTTACTTGTCATATAAGTTTGTTATGGATTGATCTGTTACTTAAGATGACACCATTTTTTGCAGGCTCTAAGTAATGGGATTTACAAGAGTGTATGGCACCGTGCCGTTACGAACACTGATAAGGCAAGGCTTTCGGTAGCTTCATTTCTGTGTCCACAGGATGATGCCCTGATTAGCCCGGCAAAGAGTCTTACAGAGGATGGATCTCCAGCCATCTATCGGGGCTATACTTACACCGAGTATTACAAAAAGTTTTGGACTAGAAACTTGGACCAAGAGCATTGTTTGGAACTCTTCAAGAACCAGTAGCTAGCTGCAGCTGCACGTAGTCTCATTTCGATCATCATTAGTTTCTTAGCCTTTGCAAAGTTAATTTCCCTTGTTGTCCAAGTCCGTTCTTCTTGTTGCGAATCTGATTATGGCTCCGCATGGCATGTAGGAGTACTGCTAGTGTGATCTGGTGGAATGATGGATCAATGATGGCAGTGTTTCATGTGTTTTTCTTGTTGAAGGCAGCATGCTGAGCCACAAGGCTAGAATTACCGTCTAGAAGTACTATAATCTCTTGTGTTATATCTATATGTTCAATAATTTCCTGTATCCGTTTGTTGTTTTTCTTGGTCGAACTTGAACCTATCTCCATTGCTGCAACATCCAATTGAAGAACAGAGGTTTAAACCCTTTGATCTTTAAGGTTCTGAATAAAAATTTAAACTGTGTAGCGTTCTTATTTTGTTGACACATTTTCTTTTTCCCTCAGAAGTCAACAATCCAACTATGAACGTTGTTATTGCTAATTAACAAGCAAAACCAAGACCAGTCTCTTATTTCTTTTTTGTTCAATTAAAATTTACATATGGTGCAAATTCCACATGCTGGAAGATAGATCAGCGCAGCATCTCAAAAACCAAATTCAAAGCATGCATATGACAGGATACAAAATCCAACTAAGCCAAGTAGCTAGTACTCAGATCTTCTTAAGAAACTCAATGACATAGGTGTTGAAAGCATCACAGCAGACGCGAATGCCTTGGAATCCAGAACCCTTAGCCAGGGCTTCAAACTCCTGCTCCGTCCTCTCTTTGCCGCCGGGGTTGTGCGCCAACATGATCACATCGATATGGACAACTCCCTTGGTGGCAAGGCTAGTGTCTGGTGCAACAGGAAGAATGCACTCACCGAGAATCACTTTGCCATCGTCTGGAAGCGCAGCGTAGCAGTTCTTCAAGAATTTTATGCAATGCTCGTCACTCCAGTCGTGACATATCCACTGTATGGTCACAATAACACATACAGGTACTACATTACTTGCCCTGAATCAGGTTCAACAAGAAAGCTAGATAGTATTGTAATTCCTAGCTCACCTTCATGAAAATTGCATCTCCCTTTGGTACACTTACAAACATGTCCCCTCCAACGTGTTGAACACCTGCATTACCAATGAGTTCAATTTCATACAGAATTATGTTCTTTGGCAAAGTAAATGTGATGATCCTCGTAAGGTATACCAGGATATTGAGGAGCATCTTCGATAACATGAGGCAAGTCGAAGTTGATGCCCTTGATCGAAGGGTACTTGGCAACGATCATGTTCACGACAGCTCCGGTGCCGCCACCGACATCAACGATGGATTTGAGGCCCTCGAAGCCTTTGTAAGTCTCAAGGATTTTCTTCATGGTAATGGTGGAATGGTCAGCCATTCCTTTGTTGAAGACCTTGTTGAATCTAGGGTCAGTTCCATGGTAATCAAACGCAGTCATGCCATAGGCCTTGTTAAATGGAATCCCACCATCAAGAACTGCATCCTTCAAATGATACCTTCACAAACACAAAAGATTCTCAATTAACTTTCCATGGAGAGAAACTCATGTCGATCACACACCAGCCGAAGTATGAACAATAAGAAAACCTGTCACTTGCCCAAACACCATCTCTTTATGGGCCTGTTGCCCCAATGGGTTATAAGCCTTAATTAAAGCTATAAGCCTGCTACTTGAGTCATATGGCACATATTTTGATATTTAAACCTTACGAGTTTTTTTTTATCAGACAAACAACTAATATGTTATAACGAGTCTACTGTGAATCAAACTCACGACCTCTCATTTACAAAAAGAGACTCATGTCACTAGACCAAACGGTACTAGGCATTTTCTTTCTTTTTAGATCTCTAAAAAAAAAAGCCTAAAAAATAAAGAGGTTCACATGAATCTCACCAACCTTAAGGAAATATATATATATATAGTGATATCACTAGGAATAAAAAATAAATAAAATTATTAATATAATGATATGACCAATAGAAATCGGTGAGCCGTGGTAGGATGATTTGTTGGTTTGATTAGCATAACTGACGTTGTAGAGGTTTTGAATTCAAATCTCATAATGTAGGCAAGATAAGGTGTGTTAAGAGATTTTAATAAAAAAAATTAAAAAGAAGTTTGTAAAAGTTTAAAATGGGTTTTCAACCACTATCCTATCATTCAATTTTATATCTATTTTCTAGAATTAATAAAACTTAAACCCTAGAGTAGGCAACATTTGAAAATTCATATTAAGAAAAAAAAAATGTAGTCAACAAACTGATTCCTTAATCTACATGACATAAACATCGGAAGATTGAGCTAAGATGAGCTTTCAATAGTTCATATCACTTGAGCGTGGTAGGTGAAGTGGTCGTTCCCATGTCCCATCACTCATATATGTGGAGGTGAATGATTGACTCCACAGACCACCTTCACTTATATAACCTTGTAATCTTGTATAATATTGTTTCAGTGTGGACCATGTGTCGTCTAAGACGTCTAATTCTATATTCACAATCATTATCAAAGTTAGGAACACGTCTTTTCTCTACCAAAACTAAGAACAGCAAAAGAACGAAGACAAGAATCAATACTAACATGGTTAATTGGTTAATGAAATAATTACCAGCTCTCGACGAGGACCTTGTCCTGGTTCATGAGGCAGAGAGCAGCAATAGAGACGCCATCTTCATTCTTGGTCAAGAACTTACACACGGGTCCCAAACCGTAGAGCCTCTCAACTTTGCCGTCCGGAAGCGTACGCAGGGAGTAGGTTAGAATGGAGTAGCTGGCCAGAAGGCGAAGCATACGGTCGAGCATGACCGGAGCTTCGGGGTTCTCGGTCGGAAGCTGAGAGGCTAGGTCATTAGGGGAGAGGAAAGAGCCGGGTCCGGCCTTGGCCATGATCTCCAAGAGGTCGAGCTCGATGGCGGCTTTGAGGACCATGGGGAGGACGGAGGCGCTGGCGAGTTGCATGGCGAAAAGGTTGGCTTCCTCGTCGGAGACTTGGGTCGGAGTCATCTGAGTCTCGCCGGTGGAACCCATTTTGGGTTAAGTTGCAGGGTTTGTGAAGATGAAGAAGAGTGATGAGGTAGTGCTAGATAGAGAGGACAGAGAAGAAGCAGGCCGGGTTAGTTGTGGAGATGATAAGAGTGAGTGGGGGTTACATATATGGTGGTCTTGGCTCACCAACCACCATCTTTGATGTGCTCCCAGGCACCCAAAAGTGTCGAGCATTAGGTCCATGATCCTGACCCTACTTGCCAAAAACTTGAAGTTTACTTAATCCTATATTAAACTTATGGAACTGCCTGCCTTGTTCATCTAAAAAATTCTGTTTAATCATCGTATGATGTAAATTTAATGACATGAGAATTATTTTTAGTAGAATTAGTATTGTATCAACTCTTGAATGTGAATCCCAAATATGTAACTGTTCTACAAAACTTTTGAGATGATGCGTGTTTTTTACGGTAACTTCGGCACGAAGGCAGGCTGACAACCAATTTAATTTTGTAGATAGTAACGATTAATTATCGCATAATAAAGGTTCTTATAATAGATTGAGAACACAAACAATTAACTAGTCGTTTTCGTAATGATCATGTCATTGTGATAACAATTTAACCTCTTAATTAAGTACTTAATTATAAGTGAACAAAACTATTGTACCTTGTCCTGCTTACTTGAAAGGTAACACCACCAAAATTAAGCTCGGAGATCACATCAGTTGAGGTGAGCTTATGGACCCAATTCTTCACATGACACACTATAGTAGACCTAACTAATATAATTTACTTCACATTGTATCAATTATTAATTCAAATATGGTTGCCCTAGCTTTTTTCCATTCCACTTCGTCTGAATTCTGCAGAGTGAAGATTAAAGAATTTATGTTCCTCGTCGGTTGTTGAAATAGTGCATTCCTATGTATCAAAGGAAAGAAGAAATAAGATGATACAGATGATACAATCTCTTTTGATATTTGACATAAAGTACGTAGTAGTTATAGTAGTTAGGACATTAATATACAAGAGAAGCCGTCGTTCATACGCAGAGGAAATATGGGGATTCAAGTTTGGAGAATTATTCATTGACATTGCGGGTTTTTATTTTCATTTTGGTTAGTGTTATTAACACACTTTTACGTTATTAATCTCATTTGCATAATTAAGTGGCCAACATTAAACAAGTGGTTGGGTGGCAATTGACAAATCAAATGGGATAACATCTCACGTAATATTTGATCTAGATGTAGACCTGCAATTGATCCATGTATATAACTAACTATATATGCAGCTTTTGGTGACCAGAAGAAAGTGCGATTAACATAACGACCCCACTACTTTTCTGGAAGCAATTGAGCTTGGTTACCCAGAAAGATGAAAATAATTAGGGAAGCTGGAGAAAATTGCACAACCAATAGGTTATTTCCTTCACCAACTTCATCACCAACCCCTTCATTTTTTGGATCTATCTGTACAAATTTAGGAAGAAGACTGAATAAAGAAAGCTCCCCTTAAAAGATTGACGAATTGTCACTATCCTGCTAGAAAGTTGGCTCTACCAAATCCGATTTTGAACAATTTATACGATTATCCTAAAGCTTGGGGTTATTATGAGCCCAGATGGATCAAAAATCAGATGATGCAAAGAACACGTCAATCATTCATCATGAACCATTCAAGGAGGAGTGAATTATGGAGACCTAGCATCATGATCCATTCAACGAGTCCCTTTCACGAAGCAATCATTGATTTAAATGTAGTGTCCTTCCTCTTCTAGTAAAAGTGGGCATGACCCAAATCCGATCACTCATTGCTAACATGAGTAACATGTACGAGTTCAATCTATAACACGAGACATCGTTCTCTTGTTTTGGTCTTTTTTACCAAACAATATCTCACATCGACGTGTCTCATTCTATTTCGTTAAGAAGTTCATAAGCCAAACTCAAAACTTACCCGCATTCACAATAACAAACAAAGCTTATGTCTAGATCTGTAAATGGATCGGATCTTGATCCAGACCTACTCCGGATCCGTGGTTTTTAAATGGGTTTGGATCGAAAATTAGACCCATTGATTCGTTGAGGACCTGGATCCGTTAACCCGTTTATTAAACTGATCGGATACGGATCGAGGTTGATCCGATCCGTTAAGGACCCGGATCCGTTTTAAAATAATTAAATAATTTTTTATAAATATAATATTATTGATAAATATTACATAATATAATAATTATTTAGATAACCTAAACGTCTAAATTGCGTATAAAGTATGATCATTTGATGAAGTTGAAGGTTAATGATGTCTATGTTCTTTTTATGCTCTTTGCTAAATACATTGAAGGTTTAGTATTTTGAATATATTAGTATATTGTTAATATTTTGAATATATTAGTATATTGTTAAGGAGTATTTTGGCCATGTAATTCAACTTTTGATATAAACCTTTAGTTTGTTATAATATTTCATTAGTGTTTTATGAAAATTTATGATAAAATTAAGAAATTATTATTTAAAATTTGAAAATATTTATAATTATAAACGGATCGGATTAACGGGTCGGTTATCCGTTAACCCGTCGGATCCGGATATGGATCTAGCTATCAAAGATCCGGCGGGTAACGGGTCGGATACGGATCTAAAATTTCTATTACGGATACGGATCTAAAATTTCTATTACGGATCCGGATCCGGATCCGGATCCAGGTAGATCAACTCCAGATCCGGTCAATTTACAGGTCTACTTATGTCACTGAATCAAATGATATCGACTAGTATAACACGTTGGATCGAGATCTCATATGTGTATGACTTTACAAGTCCTCTTCTCTACAGCCCAACTTTTGGGTTTGCAGAGTGGGCCTGATAATGAGAAGAGACGAACCCCTTCAAAAAGAGCCCACAAATTCAAAGTCGTTTCTATTATTTCATCCAAGGCAGAAGAGAGGAGCAAGAACACCCCAAATTCAAAATAAACTATTCAAATCTTGTGTCCCCCCAATGCCCCCAAAACGCAAAACCCTCGCCCCTCAGAGAAGCAGTGAGAGATTGAAAATCAAAATGAGCAAAACCCTCGACAAATCTCCAGTTTCTCCGATCGATTTATCGACCCCAACTCCTCCTCTGCCGGAGAAGAAGAAACATAAGCATTATCGGGCCGTCACTACCAAGAAGCCCACTTCGTCCGGGCCGGAACAAGAGCAAGACGACGGGACTCCGATCAGGCACCACCTCATTGTGACCAGAGAGGACGATGTGAAGCGTTACGAGGAGCTCGATGATTGCTTCATTCTGGGTTTCGACCCGATTGGGATGAACAGGTGTTCTGTGGCGGATAAGGTTGCTGGGTCGCCGGAGATCGCCATTGTTGCAGAGAAAGGGCAGGTTTGGATTTTGGTCATGACCCATTTTGGTTTTGGTGTTTGATTGTTTGTTTGTTTTGCCAATCTTGAATTTTGCTCTGTTTGGATTTTGTGCCCTAGGAGCTTTTCTTTGGGTCTGGAAAAGGATTAAACTTTAAATCGAAAAGGATTAAACTTTAGTGTGGAATGTAAAACAGAAGGAAGAGGGTTTTGCTGGGTTCTTGAATTTGTTAGTGTTGATTTGAGTTGCGACTGTTCTGATATATAATCTATATGATTGGGTTGAATGGAATCTGTAACATAAGCATTGGATAAGTGTTAATGACTTTGTTGGAAGAGAAACACTGAAAGGAGGGCAATGGATTGCATTTGCATTGGGTTGGTTTCACTGGCTTTTTGAGTTTGTGAAGCACACAGTCTTGATTTGAGTTGATAATGGTGTAGGTGGCTTGCAGAGATTTTCCACATTCGAGGCATATGTGCATTAAGTTCCCGTTTGAGACAACGGCGCATGAGAAATACTGTGAGCTGGTAATGCAGTTTAATCAGTTCTGTTAATAAGTGTATCCCATTAGTTTTGTTTGACTTGGGGTTTAATTTGAATTTGTGAATTGTGATTTGTATGCAGTGTTACTGCTATGTGTGCGACACAGCAGCTCCCTGCAAGTCATGGTCATCATCTAGCAACAATGCGTTGTTCTCACATTGTAATGCTTATGACAGCAATGGTGTCTGGAAGCAGGAAAGGATATTGAGAAAGCCGGTATCAGCTGTGCTTAAGCATTGAACAATCTCATGCTTGAAGCTGTTTTGCAGAATCCATGTTGCGAATGGGATAGGAGACATTGTAAGTAAAGTGCTTAGGGGCTGAATTTCAAGTGCATAGTTTTGTTTATAGGGAGCTTACTGATGATTGGTGAATGAATCAAACATCATCAGTTTTTCATTAGTATGAAGTTGAGATCGTTTGATGCTATGTGATGCTGAAAAGTAAATACAAAATCTAAAATCTTATTAGCATGCTATGATCTGCTTTTCTACTGCGGTTTTCACCGTTTTCTATTTTAAATATACCTTTGAACTACAATTCTGTCGATTGAAGTCGTCATCATATATTCATATTCAGTACACAGAGTGCCCTACTCTCCATTGCCTTGGGCTTTCTTTCGGGTGGCTTCTTCTACATCCCGACCTCGCGTGGTGATCAAGTATAGTATAAATGCTATGATAAAGAAATTTTATTGGCACATATTGGGAAAAAAGAGAGGACATATCGAGAAAAGAAAAAAACGTTGATTCGATCACAAATCTTGGTCTTAAATCTAATCCTCAGACCCTCAATCTTTAGGTATTTTGTAGTTGTGGTGGATGCCTGTTTAAACTACGCAACTAATATATTCTTCTTGTTTATTTTTCACATGACTACTAAACCCCAAGTATCAAATTTGAAATATTGGACTCACACGAACTTGAGTACCACAGATGAGTATGTGATGTTGAGACCACTCTCAAAGAGAAAGATTTGCTTTCCACTATTCGGCCAGTTCCCTATAAGAGCATTGGTGATACTCAAGTCCGTCTGAATCAAATATTTCTCAACATCAAATACCCATCGGTGATACTCAAGTCTGTCTGAATCAAATATTTCAAATCTGATCCTCGAGGGTTCAGTAGTCATCTGAAAAATAAACAAGAAGAAGAGATTAGTTGCGTATGTCTAAAGAAACAGACATCACGCCTGCTGTCAAACAATAGTGTTCACCTAGACAGTAATTAACCAATAGATTCATGGTCAGTCACTGTCAGATTTACATCCAAGGGTGGAGAGAATTATTTTTAAGTTAAGTTGTTTTGTTTTCAACCTTGGATATTAAACTGACAGTGACTGAACATGAATCTATTGGTCAATTACTGATCATGTGAACACCACTGAACTATCAAATATTTCAAAATTAATAATTTTTTGCCGTGAAAACCCAGAGTATGAAGCCCAAAACGCGGGCCCAATAGTAACCCTCGCTGAAACAAAACCATTATATCACAAGTTCACAACCGAAAAGCGCCATATATCCCTAATCTTCTTCTGCTCTGCTATCCCCTTTTTATCTTCAAAACTTCCGACCAACCACCGCAAGATGTCGCCGGCGCTCGTCGAGGAGGAGCTCGTCGGAGAGGTCCCGTCCACCGAGCAGTCCCTCAAGAAAGGCCTTCAGGTCCGTCGCTTTGCTTCTCTCGGAAATTCTGTGTTGGATTTTGCTTTGTGGTTTTGTGTAGTGAAAATTTGTATGTGTTTGCAGAACAAGGAAGAAGATGAGGAGGTCGTCGTGGAGGATGTGAAGGATGAGGACGATGAGGATGACGATGATGACGACGACGACGATGACGACGACAAGGAAGACGGCGCTCAAGGTGGTTGCTTTTTCTCCTTTTTTATCTGAATTAGGGTTTCGATTGCGTATTTTGTGATGGTTAAATTGAACTATATGACTGATTTACTGTAATGAGCTTTTAATATATATAAGTTTAGCTTGGACTAGTTTGCATTTAATTGAAATAATGGAAGCTTTCGACTTAGATGAGCTGGATTTGGAGTTTGAAAAGCCTTAGATTTGGTTCGTTTGTTTACTTGGAGCTTTTCTTTTTGGTGTTCAGTTGCAAATTTAGGCCGGATAAGTCGACATTACTAAAGAGTGTGTTGCAGGTGGAAATGAGTCTTCGAAGCAAAGCAGGAGTGAGAAGAAGAGTCGCAAGGTAATGATGAAGCTTGGGATGAAGCAAGTCACTGGTGTTAGCAGGGTCACCATCAAGAGAGCCAAAAACGTAAGCGGATGTTTCTGTACAATTTTTGTTTGGGTTCCTGTGCAAGCAAATCGATATGTTAGTTAATGCTAGATGTTGATCGTGTTTTCTCATTACAGATTCTGTTTTTTATCTCGAAACCTGATGTGTTCAAGAGTCCAAACTCTGACACGTATGTCATATTTGGTGAGGCCAAGATTGAGGATTTGAGCTCTCAGCTACAGACACAGGCTGCCCAGCAGTTCAGGATGCCAGACATGAGTTCCGTGATGGCCAAACCAGAGATTTCTGGCGCTGGTGCTGGAGCCCCTGCAGATGAAGAGGAAGAAGAGATTGATGAAACCGGTGTTGAAGCTCGGGACATTGATTTGGTCATGACACAGGCTGGGGTATCAAGGAGCAAGGCAGTCAAGGCTCTCAAGACTCACAGCGGGGACATTGTCAGTGCTATCATGGAGCTTACCACTTAATGTGGTTGAGGATTTAATAATCTTCAGTATTTACTTGATCATGAGATTTTTGATATATGTTGTCAGTGTCAGTAATTATCTAGTTATGCCGGATTGAGCTTTCTTTTAGTTTTAAACTCGAGACATTAACAGCACGGCTTTTGTATTGCTGATATCTTTCTCATGATTTATGAAGGTCTTTATTATTCTTCATCGCTCTAGTGTTATCCATAATTTGGCAAATCTTAAGTGTTGCTGGGGCGTCAAGGCACTCGGTGAATTTATAGATAAAAAATGCTTATACTTGAGAGCAATATGCGTGATATATCACATAATTATTTAAAGTTGTAGGAACCATGCCATCCTCCCTCCCTTGTGCTAGTTGATGACCCTGCAATTTGCCCGAATCTCACCAGCATTGCCGGTGAGGACACCGAGTCGGCCCATCTTCACCATTGCAGCAGCAAATTTGTAATTCCACAGGAAGGGATTCCTGGCATTCTGATTAACTTGGTTTGCGGTTGCAGAGTTTGAAATGAGAGTTTGGTCTGATGTGAACAAGCCTCGGTTTGCCAGAATGTCAGCGTAGTAGGCTACATCGTTTGTGAAAGGGCTGGAAGGATTCATGGCAACCACCAAGTTTGGATTTGTGTTGCCTTGTGGACATTGCTGCTTCAACTGCGCAGCATATCTGGGATCTAAACTAGGGTCCTGGTTTGTTGTTGCATTGAAACTGTACAATCTATTACTGAAAGAACCGCAGTGAGAGCGCCCGATTGTGTGTGCTCCTGCATAATGCGACATAATTAGAGATCATGATTGTTGTGCAAGGAACCATTAAATTCAAAGAGGTTGATCAATTACCAGAGAGAGTGACCATTTCATCTTGTGTGAAACCCTTGTTTGCAAAAAGTTGAGTGAGTTGGTTGACATTGGCTGTTGGAGGAGGCAAGTTTGTGAATGTGTCTGAAGCTACTGAAACTCTGCCATCTCTTCTTCCAGCAGGAACGTCATAGCCAAGCCCTCCAGTCTGCATTGTGGCCACAAATCAAGTCGTATCAGAATTGAGGCCTAAGAAAGTTAAAGAAGAGGTGTTTGTATGTATGTCTTACAAGTTCAACGCTGTCCCTTGCTGCAAAAGCAACTATATCAGCACATGATACGACACCTTTGCATATAGATTCAAGTCTGGCCTTGGCATTGTCGATGACTTCAAACCCTCGTAGACTCGGGTTGTTTGCTGGTGCATCTTTTTCTGCTGTATTCGAGGTAGTTGAATCAATCAGCACTGATGCATCACAGCCCTGAATAAACATATAAGCAACAAATAAAATGATAAAACAAAAGCTAGTGTATAATATTTAGTGAACATCATTTCTTCACAAGAAACATAATCTCACCCTAACAAAGCAATCGTGAAAGTGCAGTCTCACAAGACCAGCTGCCACTCCTCGGTTTCCAATGAACCCTTTTCGAACTTCCTCCTTCACAATGAACTCCGCTATGTTACATGAACCTCCATAAAACCCAACTTGGAGCTGTGAATCAACACCTCTTCGACATAACAGAACACAAAACAAAACTATATACACGCTTTTTAGATTCTGTGAACTCATTCTTCGATACTGTTTGATTATCAGTTTATCACAGTACTTAAGTGAATGCTATACACACGTTATAGTTCTCACATTTATAGCTGGGAAAGAGTACGTGAAGTCGTTAATCACAAATTAGTTTATTAATAAGAAGCTAGCTAATCAGGAAATTAAGCAATCCAGCTGCGGTGGCAAGTGAGAGGGCAGCCACTGACCAGCTAAGCTTTACAATGTCATTGTTGCTAGCTCGTCAAAGCTTACATGTAGTTTTAAGCAAGTAGAACGAGACAAGTAGAATGGAGTTAAGATAGATGACCTATAACTCCATGACTGAATCATATTATAAGAAACCAGAGAGATTTAACGCGTACCTGGATTTAAACTATGGATCATGTTTGACTCTAGAGCAAGAAACTCCAAGATGTAGTAGTTAGAGATGTCGGTTCTATATTTGATTTGCGTCTACGTCAGTTTCCCTGTTTTGATCTTTTGGGAAAAAAGCTTGAATCCCAAGGAAGCTTTTTTAAGCATTATGCTGCTTTCAAACCCTTCCTCTGTTTTTGCCTACATATCAGGGATTTTATAACAAGTGAATATCTTGTCCCAAATGCTGGGTCCGGAAATAAAGTTCTTTAGGAAATGGATAAGAAAATGACGTCTGTAATGTACCCTATCAGAGAACCAGGTTGATACGATAGCTGTTATCCATGGACTCCCCGGATTGCACTGTTTGCTGCTCACTGAAGCCGGTAAACACAGTTTCATTTTCCGGCGGAAGTGCGAAACCAAAACGATGATAAAAGTTGTTTGTATCAGCAACATACAGTAATGAATGCAAGTGTGCTGATAATGATTATGAACTTAAGACTATTAGAGGTCATATGTTCATGACATCTACACAAGTAACAAGTTTAACTTTGTACATATCATACCAGTCATTTACACCCCCTTCGTAGTGGAAGGTGATGATTAAAAGTTTTAAGAGTCTTAATATAATCATTCAAGTAAACAGCAAAACAATGCACTTAGACACAGTACATCCAGCATCAGGTTCAACAGCTGTGTCCCCAAACCTCCTCCTTCATGACATGTTCCCAATCTGATGAAGTGCTCTGATCAGGAGAACCGGCAGAAAGCTGATTCGCAGGCCTGTTGATCATGTGACCAGGATCATCCTCAACGAACAGATGGAACTCCTTTGCGTCCATACACTTGCCTTTGCTATTGTCAGCTATGTGACTCTGCAAAACAGGTTGTTCTTTTACATCTGAACTTCCATCCTCTGATCTGTTGCAAATAATAGGCCCAAGGTTTCTCTTACCAGCATATCCAAGATCAACACTTTCCAGGAGTTCCCCTACTGTAGGTATGTCACTACAGTTGTCAACCCGAGATTTAAGGATATTAAATCTGGCCAAAACGGAATCCTCATACTGGTATGCATGGCCGGTTGTGGTTGAAGTTGAAACAGGGTAATCCTGAACTGAGCCAGGGTAATCCTGAATATTTAACTCCTGAATTGGGCCATCATCACTTGTTTCACATGCACCTTCTTCAGCCTCGTGTTCACGAGAGACCTTGGAGCTTGCTGTATCCTCCACATTGGCATCACTAATGAATTTAGAGTTCTCAACCCGGTCTCTTATAATATGAAATCTGGCCATAACAGAAGCCTCATAATCATTTGACAGGCCAGTTATGCTTGATGTGGGAGAGTCCTGGAGGGAGATCCTAGGTGAGGGCCTAGCATCTGCTTCAGGTGCAACCTCGTCAACCTTGTCAGGAACAAGAGAAAGAGTTGAGCTGGATTCATCCCCAAAGGTGGCGTTCACAGAACTCAAATTCTCAATGCGGTTCCTTAAGACATGAAATCTTGCCATAACATTGTCATCTCCTTGAGTTAGAGTGGGTGACTCCTGGAGATTTAACTTTGGCAATGGAGAACCCTGAACTTCAGATGTCAATTTCTCAACTGGGTTTGAATTAACGCAAACCTCAGACCTCGATTGTGTCATCATATCAGCAGTGTGTTCAAACACATCTGAAAATAAAAATAAAAATTGTACAATAAAAAATGAGGAAGATGATGAAAAAGCCAATAGAATCTTCTTCTTTTTTTTTTCTTTTTTTTTTTCTAATTTGAAAAGTTAGTTTATCTTTTATCGTTTATAGGTAAAGAACAATGAATGGGTGAACGTTATCATACTTACCTTTGGACTGGTCAGCCTTGCACTTCTCCATTTCAGTTTTTAGACGATTAAAACGAGCTTTGTAATTGGTGGAACATATTACAGCTTCAGCTTCAAGCCATAGATTCTTGTACAAGAGAGTCTGAGGGTGTGTATCATCAGTATGGAAATTCTCACTGAGAATCTTCTTTATATCCTATCCATGAGAAATAAATGAAGTAAACCATTTGTATTTTGTCATCCCTCAATGTCAATTGAGCACCATATTTTTTATTTTAGTAGAGTATATAAGACCAAGGAGAGTGGGTACCTGAGTCATCTCTTCTTGTTTCACAAAGTCGATGTCACTTTTCGCAGAAACAGAACTTATAACTTCATCATCATTCTTAACAAGATTATCATGATTCTTTACTTTCTGAACACCCTGAAGATGAAGTGGATCCTGAATGCTAGGAGCAAATATCTTGGTCAACTGCGGCATGTCTGGACTCAAAGCCTGACGAATTTATTCAGCCAAGCAAAACATTAGCATGGAGTATTAAGTAGTAAGCAACTTCATGACAAAACACCATTACTCGTCAGAGAATGAAGTCTTGATATAAAATCAAAAATTAGTGAAATACCTTATTTGGCTTGCATAACTCTTCAATATACTTGATAGTACTTTGCTGGATAGGGGGTGATTCTGGCATTGACAAAAAATCTTCATCATGCTTCAAAATGCAGCTATTCAAGTTATTGATCACAGCTTTTAGGGCGTCAATATCTTTTTTCTTCAACTGACATGAACTGTTTGAACAATTGACGAGCAGCACTTCTGACAAGCTATTCATCTTATTAACCAGCATCTGGATATCCATATTCATATTGGATTCTTCCCCATATGATGTGGTAAGCTTTGTATCAGCATCCTCTACAGAGGGAGAACAAAAAGTATTTTCGATAGGAGAGGTATGAGACGAACCACATTCCAGGGTGTCATTTATATTCAATTTAACATCTGCACCAACACTCCATGTTGTGTTCTTTGATTCGGTTGTTAATCCACCTTCTCCACAACCTTCTTGCACAATATAAGAATGCTCAAAGGGACTTGAGGACTTGTCTCCACTCCCTGAATGAGGGGTATTAATATAACCATGAAGCCCTCTATCATGCCCTGATTCTCGGTAATAGGTAGTCTTCGTGGTATCATCTAATTTATGTTCTCCAAAAGCAGAATTTTCCACTGAAGATTTCTTCAAAGGAAGTGGCAAACCATTTCCGAGCAAACCATTCCCCAGCCATCCAAATTCATTGTACTCAACCGGCTTTTGGGTAGAGATATTTTCACATGTGTTTAGTGAGAAGATCATTGGCATATTAAGATTCAAGCCATTGCAGCCCTCTAGTTTCTTCATCTTTTCTGGACCTCCCTCTTCAGATGCTTTAAATGGAGAAAAACGACTACCACGAACTCCTTTCCAACATGGTGAGTCCACAGCTGGATTGTTGGGATCCACATTCTCAGAGGAGTTCAGAAAAGAATTGATGGAGTCATTGATATTAACTGCCGCATCAAAACCATCAGGTTTAACATGTGAATTTGGAAGTCCGGGTTTTACTTTAAACAAATGGTCCAAGGGATCATTGCTGATACTTCCATTATTTGGCAGTGCTGTGTCTTTTGTTGATGATGATTCCACAGAGAAGGGATCAATTCTTCCTAGGTGAATGCCGAGTTGGCTTGAGTCAAAAGGAACTTTGTCTACAAAACTTTGTGGGAGATGAGACTCCTGTGAGGGATAATAACCACCATGATCTGCATTTGCTGCATCTCTTCCGGAATTCAATCTTTTGAATAGACCCATCTTTGGTTCTGAAGATTTAGTGCCTATAGCCGGTGGTCTGATGATAGAGGCAGGGGAAGACTTTGAAATGGACGTGACATCATTCCAACTAGCATCATGCTGTCTTTTTTCACATGAAACACCATAAGTAGACTTCCCGATAAAAGGTGAGGATGGTGCCTTAGAAGGGATTTCCGGAACCACTGAAAGGGATCCCATTGTGGGTTTTGTAAAGTCAATGGGGCTGAATTTGGAATTTCTCCCCACAAAGGATTTATCTCCTAAATGCTCTGCATTTACAGATCCATTCCAATCTGGGATATTGTGGGATGCTACTTCATTTACACCGTATGACTTCAAGCTATTGGAGGAATGAGGTTCTGCACATTGGAAAAGATAATCACATAATCATCATATTGTTTTATAAATACTGTTGGAAATGCAGTATAGGAAGCAAACAGGAAACAACTAAAGATAAGCGTAACATATCATCAACACAGTGAAAATAGAAACGAAAAACATTACAGACATAAATAATCCAATTAGATACCCACACTTAAATAACTTTTAGGGAATACATACCTTGGTTCAGGTAATTATTATATGGCAAATTAGATACATCATTCTCCTTTGGTCGAAAACTTCCATCAAATTGTCCCTGCTTACCCTGTTCCCACTCTGCTGGTCCGTTCCATGAGCTACCCCACTGAGCTGTATACTTTGAAGAAGAGGGCCTTTGAGTGTACTCTTTGTGAGATGACCCATCCAAGGGAGCAAATTGAGAAGTAGATAGCCAGTCATAACTAGGTTGATCAGGAGGCACCACGGGGTTATCACCATGAATTGTGGGCGATAAATAAGAGGGATAATACGGTTTAGCTTCCACAAAGCTAGTTGCCGCAACATCCAAGCGTTGATCATAAGAAAATGCATTGGACGAAGGCATGCTGACAGAGTTCATCGGAGGCAAATTTGTACTGAATGAGTCAACAGTCGGCAAGCCTGCATATCTATACGCATTGGATGAAGGCACTGAATCGAATGCTGGGGGAGGATTGGTGAAGAAATTGGGCACTGAACTGGGAGAGTGAGGAGGGAGCCAGTTGTGCAAAGTAGAATTCGGAGGGGCAGCATAAGGTTGCTCAGTCACCTCCACAAGTGGCGTAAAGGACTCCACCAGTGGGCTCGAAATGGGCTTAGGAACAGGCCGCTCCACGGTAAAAGGTGGTGCCAGAGCTGATAAACTCGAAGATGATGACGATGACAAATAGGGTCCTCCATATCCATAAGTCCCAAATCCCATCATTCTTAAATTTTGGTTCTAACACATAAATTAGGTAAAATTGATCAAAACCCACCAGATTTTACATAAGTATGACCATCAGAAGCTGAAAACTTCAAATTAAATGCCTACCAATGATCAACAGAAAATTCATCCAGCATCATCAGGATCATAGGATAACATAGAAATCATATCAGTGAAAATAAAGATTGATTCTTTTTCCACAATTGTAAACAAAAGATCAAAACTTTCATATGCAGAACAGCTTCTGTATGAATATGGATTCATTTCTACTACAACAATCAGGAAACCAGACCAAAATTGAAGCAATCAAACATAACAGGAACAGAAAATCCAAAACTAATCTGCTTCATTTCTATTAACACTATACAAATCTTATCCGATTTCGTACAAAAGCTCAGATTTTTGGATGAATTAGAGATAAAATCATACCAAAACAGTGAGGAGAGACGGAGAGAGAGAGAGAGAGAGTCCGTGGTGGCAGTGCCGTCTGGGTCTACACCGTCCAAAACAAGGAACATAAATTTGGTAGAAGTCACTCTTCTCTTTTGAGTTTTGGTCTTCGGTTTGTGATTATTTACAACAAGAGTGCCTGTTGTTTGGAGTAAATGATTTACCTCCCCATACTTTTTGGTATTTTACAATTCTTCCTTCTTATTACCATATATATTACATTTTAGTATTTTATGAAATATAAAATGAAAATTCTTGAATATACGACATGTATTTATACGACGTAATCTTAACCGTTCATAACAATTCATATGTTATTTGACCACCATGTTTCTATATTATTTCATTTAATCCCGATCATCCATGTATGTATGTGAAGATACACGTTATGTATTGAATATGCTCTCAATATAAAATAGCTGGATCGAACTACATTCGAGATTACCTTATTGGATACTATTTTGATGATGGTTAGAATATTTTGTTGCGTTATACCAATAAGCAACAAGTGATTTGCATTAAGAAATAAGTGAAAATTCATTGAATACATCCTTGAACGTACATATATACATGAACTACGTATACATCATCTAGTAATTTGTACGTTCTGTTTTACATTAATTGATTATGCCATACATCCTTGAGCATTGATTGTCATAGTGGGATTGCTTGTTCTTGTTTATGGGGGCATGCATAATCAGTATGCAGTGTAAAACTGAACGTACAATACTAGATAAGATGGATGAAAGAGAGATGATAACATCAATGTAGCTAGATATATAGATACAGCGTGATGAGTACGTTCTTCCATTTGTAATTTTGCATGTATAGTATCTATCTATGGGGTCTCTCTCTATGAAGAGGGTGCAGCAACGCATGTCACACAGAAAACATGTTTTGATATAATGGACGCAAGTGGCCGGCGGAGAGGGCACACCGGCCGGTGTGAGTTGTATGTTAAGGACAGTTGATCTCATCATCAAAGGGATAATGCAAGCAGTAGTACATGAACCTAGCTAGCTAGTTAGCTTCACGAAATCGATTGCTTGAGATCCAATTACGTATACATAAGTACTCAACAGCTCGATCCCCTTCAGCTAAAGTCGGTTTAACATAAATTCTACATATCAATATTATTGAGCTTAATTATGATCATGAGAAAGAACAGTGTGTCGACCCATCTATTATTGTGATCATCATGTTGTGGTTAGAGACTTGTATGATTCAAATTTCAAAGCTATCTATAGCTAGCTGCCTGAAACAGGCAACAGCCGATCAATATATTGGGGCCAGAACTGAATAACTAGCTAGGGCTATATTATTTTGGTTTTTCATGTCCAGTATTGGATCGATATCTATCAGAATCTAAACAGAAATCATATATCTTTGGATTGTACATATAGCCTTTTCGCAGATTAGAATATGTAATAGTCCATGTATCTATTACATATATCTATTACAATTTTTCTTCACTGCATTTGGCATGCATTCGATCGCCAACAAACTAATGATTGAATTAATGAATGAAAGACTAGTCCAACAGAAAAGATCGAAGAAGAAGGAAGAAACCGACCGGCCTCTATCTGCAATAATTCCTCTTGAACTGATCGAGGACGACATAGTGAAGACTACGTACGTATACTGGATCAAAAATAGAGATAAAAAGAAGTAGAAGAAGAAGCAGAGCCGTCGACGTCTTGGTGGTCGACCGGAGAAGCAGCAGGCAACAAACGAAGATTGGTGAGACCGTAGAATGGTACGCTGCGCGTTTGTGCAGGTAAGAACCGCTCCGTCATCCTCGCAACCGCTGCCGTGTACACCTCTAGAAGCTCCGCAGCTATGGCTACCGTTATCATTTGAGAGCTAGAGATCGACAGAGAGAGAGAGAGAGAGAGGAGCTAGCTTGTTGTTATCTGCAGGCCGGGGTAAGATAGCAGGTAGCTTAAACCCTGCAAAGTGCGTCTTCAACGAGAATTTCAGAATGAGTTTCTATACGTAGCTTTTAGGTGTTGTAAACGTGTGGAGTTGAGCCAGTTTGGTTTTTTTGAACTTTGAAGGTGAGCCATCTATAGCTAGCTTTGAATATATATATATATATAGAGAGAGAGCTAATTATTGATAAGGTATATTACTTGTGGAAAAATACATGATTAAACAAGAGACAGTAATATGTAAGCAAATCTAACAAATAACACTGTTTTGTAATTTGTCAATGCATATATAATTAACATGCTAGGGTTGATAGGCATGTTTTGAATGGAATACTTTGATGAAAATTAGTCAAATGATAATCATTACAAGTTTACGACTAATCACGTTTTGTTCGGCTGGTCATAAGCTAATTATACACTTTTCTTCTTCGTTTTTGTTGGCTAGCTAGCTTGAAAAAACCTTCTGTTGGCTGATGTGGCAATATCTCCTTGGATCATTTTGGATATGGGATGGACCTCATCATGTGGATTGGACTAATCTTTCTCAAGTCTTGATCTACAAATATAATGTCATGTGGTGTGTGCCTTTAAATCTAGCTTAATTATGTTGTTGGGCCGGTGCGAAAATATAACAAGAAATTAAGTTGTGGTTTGATGAAGAGTATCTATCTTATGTTTGGATTATTTAGAATGCATTATTCATACGCATGTTACTTATTTGGTTTTTCAATTGATAATGTACACAAATTTTGGCCAAATCTGATACTGGCGACATAAGACGTCGGGTTCATAAATAGTTGTTGCTAATAGTATGAGCACATGTGCATGCTGACCCTTATGAATATTAGAGCATCTCCAACAGCTTCCCCAAATTCTTGAAATTCTCCAATTTGGAGAAGATTTTAGGTGTTTTGCTCCAACAGATTCTCTAAAACTTTCTCCAAAATAGGGAATGTGATGAAAGAGAAACCCAAATTTCCCAAATCTACAGCATTCTCCAAATTTTATAGAAGGATTTGGGGAATCATCTTGAAATCTCCAAAATATAAAATCTGTTGGAGTTGTAGAAGAAAAATTGTTTGGAGCATTGACTTTTGCTTCCCTATAATAGAGAAATTATAGAGAAGCTGTTGGAGATACTCTTATTATAACAAGAGTCAAGGAATTAAAGGTACTTGAATGATATATTTCATTCAAATTTGTCAATCTTGGGCGATTAGTTAGGTGAACATTCACTCAATTTATAGTCAGACAATCATAAAACCAATTGGCCGGATTATATATAGAGTAATTATTCTCTGGTTCCGGAACACCAAATGACACTGTCATTGATCTTGTATATAAGAGGAGAAGGGATAACATTACTTCTCATCGATCTTGTTTTACAAATTACTAACACTGAGCTGACAGTAATTCAAGTACCTTAATTACTATATAAGTTAATTGATGAACTCGATCATGAGAATGAATAGGACCTGGTAAACACATTCTTCCATGCTTTCAAGCTCAAAGAGCGAACCCTAGTGAGAGCCTTTATAGAAGGCTGTCTTAATAAGTACTTTATTTTTGCAATCGGTGGTGTAGAGACGTCGTCTGACTCCGACATCGTCGTTGTCGGCGGTTGCTCCGTTTCCTCTTCTCCTTCCTCTCCGATATCGTTGTCTTCCGGATTCCAAAAGCAAGCGTGTTTTCTCTTGGTCCTTACGGTGGCTAGCACATCATATTTGTTGCATATTCCCCAAACCGTCACCTTTTGTTGGCTGTAGTCTACATTTACCGAGTATATTCCTGTGTGCACAAACGCAAAATCTTCATTATTAAGGCCCAGAAAACTTGTTTCCATATGTAAGATTGATCGGGCCAAATGGTACCTTGGCCAACTAATTAAACTAAGATGAGCTAGGATTAAGGATGCTGAAGAAGCAAACGAAGAAGAGCTATAGACTAGTGTACTTGACTAATGCGAGCTAGTTCATACCTTTGAGGTGGGATAGGGCCTTCTTGACCTTCTTCTCGCACCCAGGAGAATAGAGAGGAACCATCATTTCCACATACTGCGCCTCTACACTAGTTTTCGAAGCCAGAACGATTTGCATATCAGCCATGATTGGTATACCAGTAGAACTACCGAGAGTTAAAAAACTACTCCAAACTGCATATGTGCAATCATGAAAGCTAATTAAGACTATTGGCTCCGATCCCTTGTTCTACTTTTCAAATACGCGTACCTTGCTATACATACAGATCGATCGAGCGCCTATATATAGCTAAGAGTAATTGGTTTATAACTTTATCCTTTGCATCAACTGTGAGGCTTTATATAGAGGCCAGGGTCAATCCACTAGAGTTTGAAATACATGGTGGATCTCGGCTAAACTAATCAATATTCCAATTACTTAACACTCTTTACAAAAAGATGGAAATAAAGCTATAGGCTGATGAGGCAGAAGGGTGTTTTTCTCCTATGCTCTGTGTTGCTCTAAAATATATACAAGCTAATTAAGCTAGCTTTAGCATGGCATATACTGAGGTCGGCTTCAGTACTTGATAGTTTTGAATTTTGATAGTAAAGATATACTTTTGCATATGAACAATCTTAATCGAGGTGGATCATGACTGGTCGCGATGAAGTGGAATGCATATGCAGCTGGCTTTATACCAACCATTCGGATATAAAAACCCCCTAAAGTGCCATTTTTTCGACATCCCAGCTCCCTTTTCATGCATGGATGGATCAGAAGCAGCAGTACTACTATTTTTAACTTGGATAGAATTCAGATGGATCATATATATGACTCCCATGTGGGTTTGTTTTCCTTATCGAGCAAGTTTGGCTAGCTTTTCGCGATCATTGGAACTAAATGCATGAATGCTAGCTACTTAATTTGTTTAACTTTAATCTTTCAACGCTAGCTGATGGTTCTAAATAGCTCTAATGATTTTCTTAATAGATTATCAGAGTTTTCTTCAACCTATTCAAGCAGCCTCACATTCTTTCCCACTTTAGTTTCCCAGATATATACGAGATTGGCCACGAAGGCCGCTCGATCGATCTACTGCGTTCTTGTTTTGTGAACAAGACAAACATAAAGGTGTTTGTGAAGGAATACATCACCATCATCTCCATGTTAGAATCACCAAAGAAATGGGTCCTCTTCATCCCAGATGACTCGGATTTCAAATACAATTTGCTCCCCACCATGTGAAACCCACGCCACTGATTTCTAATCAGTTGAAGAATCTCCATCGATCCACAGTTCATCATTGATTATTTCTGTAATACATGTGACATGAACAAAGACAATCACCATTCATTTCAATGATTTCATCACATAAAATATAAGCTGATTTCGAATTTTTCGAGCTAATAATATATATGTCGGGGCTAGTAAACCCTCGTGAATCTTACTATGTTAGAAGGATAGGGATTAGATTGAAGAAGACCTATATATGAGGCTATGATTGTTTCAAGTACAGGGATGCATGATCTTTAAAAAAGATGTTTGAAAGTGTTTCTTTCCTGGTGGAGAACTCTATTGAGGTTGAAAGTTAACGCATGCGTGAGCAACTCTCATCTAATCCATTGTTGGATCATTTCTTTTCTTGATATGACCGGAGAAAGTGAAACTTAATATTACGAACACATGCAAATAGACAATGGTATCTACTAACTGCCCTGTGGATTAATCGAGTTGTTTTTCACTGACTTAAACGATTAATAAACTAAGCGCAATCTTATTCTACAGTTGTTAAGGTTTGCTTAGACAAACAAAAATTATTATGTGGTTACATACCGGGGGAACTGATTTAATTGATTCTTCGAACGTAGAAGAAAATATTACTCTATCTCTAGTGATTGGAATTTTCAATTTTGCGACAATGTCTTTTTGTTGTTTTTTTTGTTTGGAGAGAAATGAATAAATCATTAATCAAGAAACATGCCTGATTACATAACCTGCAAACGTAAATCCGAAAATCTAATAACAACAAAAAACATAGATCTCTAATTACATAGTCTTTTTGTTGTTCTTAATTATTATAGTTTTTAGGGTTGCTCCATGTTCTTCGATCATCCAAAATTCCTCTGTATATATAGTTTGGTGAGATTTATCATATAGATTCATCGAGTATAAACCACAAACAAACAATCATTCACATGGAAATAGATGATTGTCCCCATCATCCCATCACATAAACAACAAAAATAATAGAATTGAGACCAGGAAAGAAAGAATAACAGAATATAGAATCACATTTCTTTATAGAAACAGTATTATTAAAACGTCAATTTGGATGAAATATTAATCCAAAATTGACATGAACGTATACCATCCCCACTTAAACTTGTCTAAAATTCCCGTCACGAGTGGTGGCACTTACTATATATATAATCATAAAACTTACATGCATTTTTATACATATAATTAACATGATTAATTTTCGTCAACTAACATAACAACTTTTAACTTGCATGTTTTGAAACGATTCCCATCACGAAATGAACGTTTAATTTTGCATGCAAGTAGTTATGAAATGCAACATGCATTTGGATTCTCATCGCTAAAGAGCTGCGGCGGAGGGATTCTCTCGTACACGTAAAGTGGCTGATAATAGTGCTGCATCATCCTCTTCAATTCCTCCTCCGGTATGCCTTGAACGACGTCGTTATTATGCTCTTCCTTCTCTCCACCGCCGGCGCCACCTTCTTCTTCCTTCTTTGCCTCTTCTGCCGGCTTTTCCTCCTCTTTCTTCTCCGCATTCTCTTCCTTCTGCTCTTCCGGCTTTGCTTCTTCCGCTGGCTTCTCCGCCGCAGCTTCTTCTTTCTTCTCCGGTTCAGGCTCCGGTTGTGGTACGATTTTGGCTTGTTTTCTTGTTCGTCTGTAAACGTAGTCTACTAGCTTGTCTCCGTCCATTGTCCCCGTCACGGTCACCTTCCCGCTATTATGATCAGTCACAGCATTTTGTACCCCTGCAGATTTAATCAAACCATTAATTTCTTCAAGACATATATGAATGAAGATGAAACTAGATTAAGAAAGTTGTATATGAAATGCAGTTTGATTACCTCTCATTTTGAGTATCTTTTTCTTAAGTTGTTCTGCACAGGCCTCGCAGTGCATATTAACTTGGAGTTCCACAGTTGTTAGTTCACTGACCTGAATTAAGCATAAACATATTGAACTTTAGTTTTTTTCTTCAGTTGTGAATTTGATTAGATTTTGTACAATTAAGGATTTGTGGTGGTTTTGGACCTGAGAAGCAACAACTTCTGGAATAGGTTCACCCTCAGCAGCTGGTAATGGAGACAATACTTTAGCCTTTCTCTTTGTTCTTTTCATGATTTTGTTGCACACTGCTTGAGGCTCCACTATTCCCTTTATGGTCACTTCATTCGTAGCCATGTCTACCACAACCCCTTCCACCCCTACAAATCAATCAAGAAACAATATATATTAGCAAACTAATTAATTAAACCAAGTGAATTAGTGAAATGCATGCCATTTTCAGGAAATGCATACCTCTAATTTTCATGATAGACCTCTCAATTTTCTTTGCACAGCCAACACAATGCAAGTCCACATACAGAACAAAAGGAGCTGGTGGTTTTGGCTCTTCCTTCTTCTCCTCCTCTGCTGCCTTCTCTTCTACTGCTTTCTCCTCTGCCTTCTCTTCGGACTTAACCTCCTCTACCTTAGCTTCTTCCTATACAATACCAAATGAACATGAATCAGTTATATATAAGCATTACAATTCACAGAAATGCCGAAGCAAATGATCGGGAGCACGAATATATTACTCACCGGCTTAGTTTCTTCACCCATTTTTATGTTACTGACTAGTGAGCTCCAAATTAAGTAGTATCCTCAAATTGGATAGGAAATTCAAGAGAAAGGGAAGATAGGGAGAGGGCTTAAGAAATGAAGAGGGAGTGATTATATATGAGACGGAATGAGAGTATCAGATTATAATGGAGGCACGGTGGGATTATTATCATACAACTAAAGTGAGTATATTGTGTTGTTCTAGCTAGAGCACATGCAGTTCCACTAAAATAATGCTTCTTTTGATCTATTTTCTCAATCTCCAAGAATCAGAGAGCTATAGAAATGAGGGAGGGAGAGGTTTCAGTGGAGCAGAGTTGACAGATTTTATAGATTCACAGAAAGAAAGGTTGAGGCCTGAGGGAGGTGAAATTCTAAGTTCTGAAAAGAAGAAATGGGGAAAGCTAGGATAATACAAATATCGTGAGGTGGTTATGTGTCAGATCCTTGTGTGGCCAACCTGGATATACCTTGGCCCCAAAGCAACTAATTACTCTAATCTGAAATTCCAAATCATCATCATGTCTGAATTAAGCTAATTACTTGAGTTGATCAAACAAGTTTTGTCTATTTTACGATCGATCAGTTCTGTATTCAGACCCCTAATTCGGACTCGATCAATTTCTTCGAGGTCCTAAATTAGCCATTGATTGGTGGTTGTTTTGCCGTCCATGGACTCTAACAAAAGTGCTTACATTTCGACGTGCTCATGAACTAATTAGACTCTTAAACAAGCATTTAGCAAGTACTTTGTTTCTACAAGGAAGCTGCTTGTTCAAGCAAAGCAGTACTTGTACTAATTTGCATGAATCAACACCCGATTTTAGAAATTGGGATGGATGAATTGCGTGGGGATATACGAAATTTGCATTCTAAGTTATATATACGTGTCTGTGCTACCAAAGTTGATCTCTGAATCACATCATTCACATGGGTTTGCTACCTCCATATATATCACAATGCTTATTTTAGTCTCTCTTTTCATCTTTGTCTATTCTGTTCCTTTTGCTGTTTCCTTCATTTTAATCACAAATTAAGATCTGCAATGTTAATTAGTTAATTGATTCCCACTTCCCTGCGGGCATAGTTTTCCTAATTTATCAACTATGATAGGTAAATTAGTTTGGTGTATATGTATGTATATATAGGTTCCTCAATCGAATCAAATAGCTGCCAACTAAGTATATATCCTTTTGAGGATGAAAGGGTTAAGGGTGAGAAAGGCAATGCTTCTGCTTTGCATGGTTTAGTTTTCCAAGGAAATTTGATGCAGAACTTTGAGCAAAAAGACTGAGCTTTCTTACCAACAGAAAGAAGAGGGCCAACTTACCTAGGTGGTCACACGTGGGAATGACTCAGCTTGAGAGAGAGAGAGAGAGAGAGAGAGAGAGAGAGAGAAGAGA
>NC_020497.1:20672503-20705489 GCF_000184155.1 Fragaria vesca subsp. vesca | reverse complement strand
AGAGAGAAAGAGCTGAAAAGATGCGTTTGGTGGTTCAACACAACCACTAAGTATGAACAACCAACATTATGTCGATCTTTCCAGTTAGCTCGATCGTATTATGCTCAAAATCTCGAAAAGAAGCTAGGCATGCAGACCAAATAGAATTTAGGTTGACCAGGTTGATTATATCTTTCTCCATTTTCAAATGTTAGAGGTGATCGAATGAGGTTTATTGGTGAAGAATCTAGATGCATGATTAGGATTTGATTAGTTAGTAAAGTAATCATAATTATCAACCACCATTTATTCTCTCTTAATTTGTTCCTAGTACTCAGCATCCTGAAAAGACAGTATTATTAGGCCACCTGGCTTGCTGGTGTTGGATAAAGTCGATCTCAAATTCTCAATATATCTTACCAGAAAACTATTTTGTGCCACAGTTCAGATGCAGTGCATGTATGGCGCTGCATAGCTCCAATGTCGTCTTCCTTCTCCAACATGGTCTACTGTGTTGTGGACCTGTGCCCTGTGGAAATAATAGTGTAAAGTGTTAGCATTATTATGCAGTAGCACACATTAGCTTGATTAGCTGCTCCAAACTTTCTAAACGAATTTGAGACAATTTATCAAACATCTTTATATCATGTATGCTATATAATTTTGCCGGTGAACATAAAACAAATAGGAGCTGATCTGCCTTAACTAGTGAGCCCTCTCTTCAAACTGCTGGCATTGTTGGGGCAAGCAAGAAAGCAGTAGTAGGTTAATGCTTCATAAGACATCAACATCTTCCATGGACTGCCTTTCTTTTTGTTTTCCTTTATTCCTGATTTGAAGTCCTTTGAACAACATGGGCTGTTTATGGGGATGTTTTGGAATGCATACATTGTATCCTTTGAGGATTTTGCTGATCAGGTTACCCATGCTAGCTTTGTGTCCTTTTTAGCAAATATGGGATCCACTGTCTTTAACACTAGATCAGTTTCGACTACTCATTCAGCTGGATGTATACAACTGATTTCTCACTATCCTATTGTATGAGGAAATTAAACATTCATATCATGTCACTATTTTACTGCACTTAATAAGTACTTTCAACCAGAAAATTTTCATTTTCTGTTATACTTCTACATACAAGTTTATCACTAATCGAAGCAAGTATTTTAATTTCCTTTTCCTGCTTACAGAGCACTAAATAAGCTAGCACACCAATTAAAGCAGTAGGAATCATCAAGATTTCTCCAGAACTATACTCTGGAGTTTTCACTGTATAGCGGAATGTTGGTGCTCGTTCAAGTACATCTCAGCCAAGGCAGTATGTAATGCTGCCCCGACAGGAAGGACGCCCTCATCAAGAAAGAAGTAAGGGGAGTGCGGTGAGTGAACTGAACCCACTTCCACATTTCTTATTCCGATGCTGATCATGATTCCAGGAATCAATTCTTGATAGAAAGCAAAGTCTTCACTTGCCATCACTTTTTTGCCAACCTTCACATTCTCAGGACCAAGCACAAGTTTCGCAACCCTATTTACATGCAAATTCAAGTTTTCGTCATTAACAACAGCAGGAATTGGGGGAAACTCTTCAATTTTCATGTCAACATATGCAGTACATCTATGCACAGCTGCCTGCCCTTCAATAACCTGCAAAAAATCCCAAATAATTAGCTGGGCATCACCAACTTAAAGGCCGCCTAGACCGTCCAGATGCCACCTAGAGGCTCTTCCAATACATATGGTGATGGAACACTGAATTATATGGTGATGATAGTATGCAACAACATATTCTTTCTACCAAGTCTAATGAGAAAAAGGTTAATGCCGCGTACCTCCTTCAATCGCTTCATGAGTTGGTACAAGCCTTCTGTTGTAAGACTCCTTAATGTGCCGCCAAATTCAACATAGTCTGGAATTACATTGGATGCAGTCCCTCCTCGAACATAAGTGACAGATAGAACCTTCATCAGAAAACCAGCTATTAGGACCTTATTGCAGTGGAGGTTCTTACGTTATCGTTACTGTCATATGCCTATTCAATCAGCTGATTTTTTTTAACTGATGAAACATAGGTGGGTTACTTCATCCAAATGTCAGTACAAAAAAGTTTTCAATGAGTCTTGGGCCAACAATGGAGCAATTGGATTTAAAGCTGAGCAACTGAAATAAAAAAAAGGCTCTGTCTGAGATTATGTAGAGCCATAATATATAAAAGTGCTTTCATACATGTCAAGCAACAGTTTTGTAGCTTCACTTCCCCCATTGACAAGCAATGAAAATTCATCAATATTAAGCTATTATATGGAAACTGCATGGATTTTATCTACCGGAGAAAGAGACTCACTTGACTTTGGAGGGGATCCGTTTCTCTTGAGATGATCTGCTGCAATGCCAAAATTGCAAAAGAGGCAGCAAGTGTTGGATCAACAGTGTCATGGGGACCTGCAGCATGCCCTCCTTCACCGACTATCTTTGCTTCAAAAAAGCTAACAGCAGCCAAGTGTGGCCCTGCAATGGTTTCTATGCTTCCTGTGGATGTCTCAAAATCGACGTGCATCCCAAATATTGCTTCGGCTTCACCAAGAGCACCTTCTTTTATCATGTCGGCTGCTCCATAACCTCCCTCCTCAGCAGGTTGAAAAATAAGTCTAACCGTACCCTTCAACACCATATCAAGAAAAATCTGTCTGAATCTAAAATCAAGAACCCTCTTCTATTAAACCTTGCATTCATCGCTCATTTTCCAAAGAAATAATGAAACTGTGTGCGCAGATAGACATTCATTTAGGTTGCACAACAAGATGGTATGACAGATTCTAACAGAAACTTCGAAAGATTTCATATTTTCGTAGTGGCACTCTACAGTTTCAACACACACATTGAATCCTGTTGTAACATGGGCATTCATTCTTGCAGCACAACATGCTAGTATAATATATTTCAACACAATATTGCATATTTTCATCAATGAATATTATGATTTCCAACTGAATAAAGATTGAAACTAATGTCAGATTGACATTCATTTTGTCAGAAACCCAGAATCACATGAAAGTGTAGAACTCCCTAACCTGAAGTTTCTCTTTCCGTTGACTAAGCAACTTAGCAGCCCCTAGAAGCATAGTGGTGTGAGCATCATGACCACAACCATGCATCTTCCCATCAATCTTACTCTTGTGCTCCCAATCAACAAGCTCCTGTACACATCAAAACACATCCAAAATCATACCAAATCACAACAAAAACTAGATTTCCTAATAGCAAAAGGAAAGGGTCTCGATTACTTGCATAGGGAGGGCATCCATGTCAGCCCGAAGAGCCACAACTGGGCCAGCACCGGTCCCAATATAGGCCACAATGCCAGTTTTGGCAATTGGGTACGAGTAAGAGATGCCGAGTCTGTCTAGCTCCTTGCGTAAAAGAGCACTGGTGTTGTGCTCTTGGAATTTGAGTTCTGGGTTCTCATGGATTTGCCTTCTTATTGAGACCAACCAGTTTTTGTCTTCCTGGGCTGCGCTTAGAATCTTTTGTGCATAGTTTTGGTCCAGAGTGGCATGGATGACACAGAAGGAAGAAACCGAGAGATGTAAAACTAGAAGTGAATTGAAGATCGAACAAGGATTCATGTCATCAATCTGCTTGTATTGCTGTGCTTTGCTAAGAAAGACAATAGCAGTAGAAACCAGTCATTGAAGATAAGAGGGGTTGTTGGCTAAAAATAGTCATGACGTTTTGCCAATAAGGTAGTTGACTTCGACATTTCAATACTACTATACTACATGTAAGTTCTTCTTTCCTCTCATTGCATTAGAGGCTTGGCTATCTAGGGAGCCATGGCCAATGTCTCTGAATCAAGACAAGGCCTCAAACGTTTATCGATATCGATTCATGAACAAAAATCACAGGCAAAGATGTGCGACTTCCCAAGTTCCATGTAGTAATTGCTTGTTGTTGCTCAGAAAGAGCCAACTACTTCAGATAAAAAACGTGCAGCAAATACTGAAGTTCATATCTTTATTTATCGAACAAAAGAACTTTGCGGCTGAACATACACGATAGACTACTACACAAAATTTAAAGATACTAAATCCTATAAGCCTATCAAAGCACCCCTCTCAAAAATTTGGGGTCTCCGGCCAAATGCACGGCGAAAGGTCTTCCAGCAGCTTCAAAACTTATGAAATCCCCACATGCTAGCAAATACTATGAACAAAAATGCACCCACAACTAGTCTAATCATAAACGCAAATGACCAAATAGAATGGCCAGCAGGAGAAGCCTTCAAGACCACAGAAGGGATCGCTTTGCCTGTCAAAATGCTGCCTAGTGATGTGATATTTGGTGTTGCGGAAATAGTCTGGTCACTGGACTCAACAATGAGTGTCTCCGGGGGTTCATCCAAAGCATTACCAGCATGGAAAGCAGCATCACTACTAGCTTTCTTTTCTGAATCTCGTGTCTCCTGCAAGCAGCATTAAAAGGATTATCAACCCCTGAACAAATCTCACCAGATTTTGACATTGTTTGCGCTTCTCACCTCCACAGCGATTAGTTTCCTTTCATGGTCTTCTGGTCTATAATGCAGGTTTTTAGAAACATTCCTGCATTGAATTGACCCTATTTGAAGTTTACTTTGATACATTATTCGTCTTGGTGCTTCACCCTGTGTCATAATACTCGGTCTTAAGGTGCTAGTTGAAGGTGTTTGGCGAGTCATAATCCTAATCCCAGTGCCAGCACTTGGAAGTGAATTTGAATGATTGCTTGATACCTCAACCTTTGAGGATTGTTCTGCAAAAAAAAAAATGGCAACGCATTAATTTCTTAACATTCATCTAGTCATCTCCCACAATCATCGATGTTAATATCAAAAGAATTATACCATAATTCTGCGGAGTTGTTGCAATCTGCATGGGAGTGATGGGACCCTTTCTGTCGACATTCCCCTCCAATGAAACAGGAGTTTGAAGCTCGGCCATAAACTGGATGAGATGAGAATAGAATAATTTTTAGAGATAATTTAAAAGAACATCAAACAGAAATTAAATGCATACGCTCGACAATGTCAGATCGGAGCCAAAACTTGGAAAGGCCATACTGAAAAAGAAAATTATCTTAAAAGCTTCTACTCACCAGTACATCATTCAGATTTGGGTCTGCAGCATTGCATGATCCATAGTCCTTAAAGGGGACAACATTCTTGGTCTCACTTTCAATTGCGGAACTTAGAGTATCCAAATCTTCAAAGGAGTACTCCTCCGAACAGTTGAATATTGTGCTCAGGAACTCAGAAACTTCTGCATCTTGCTCAATGCTGTCATTTGGTAATTGCACCCCTTTATGACCATTGTTAAAGCCATTGCTACCAGGGTAACAATGCTCAACTTCCAATTGTGAGTGCAATGGGGAAAATGGTGGCTCTTCCTGGGGGTCATAAAATCTGCTTAAATATTCCTCAAGCGGCAGATCCAGTTGATCTGGTCCATCATAATCATTGCAGCTGTTGCTAGGGCACTCACTAATTGGTAAAGGGTCTGATGTCATCCCATCATAATTATCAGCATTGATGCATTCTGCTCCAGTATGAAGCTTTTTAGGTTGCATTTGACATGATGGTGATGGTGGAACCAGTGTTTGAGCAGACTGTGTGTCTTCAAGAGGAGATTTGACAATGCTAGGGGAGGATACAGCTGGTTCAGTTTCATCACAGTTTGAAATTTCGATACTCTCATCTTGTTTTTTAAACAGGCGACAGAGGACAAACGGACTCTGCAAAACACAACATCATCTCATCAATACTTTTGAACATCTAGTCATTTTAAATTGCAGGTCAGTGATATGTGCATGTGTGGTGGATAAGTGAAAACAAAATGCCACATAAATCCACACTCCTGAACCTCCACAGAAAAAAAAGGAACCAAATTTCTATGCAAAGAAATTAAGACTTGAGACTTGTTAAATGCTTCTTACAACTTAGACCTCATTTTTCATACCAACAAAGTTAACATATTTTATGTATAAATGAACTTAATTGTAAAACTTCAATGGGAGATTTTGACAACAAAGTTTTTCAATTTATTGCCTCCTTGTAGGCGACAAGTTCCATCTATCATGAAAGAAGTTTCTACAATCTTTATGCTCATAACACCAATTCCTCATTCAATCATCCAAATCACCAATTGGACACTAAGCTATCTTTCCCTGGACATGGACACTAGGTTAATTAGATTCTGATGTTCTTGCGAAATCATACAATTTACATTTCAATGGTGTACTCAAAATGTGACCTTTAAGCCTATGGAGCCCAAATATTCTCTCGAAACAAGTTAAAATGCTCATATGACACCAAACAAACAACTTATACAAGGTGAAGGAAATCCAACCTGGCCAGGATTAGTGCCATCAAGCTCCTTCTGCGTAGCACGGTACTCATGCATAACCCAATTGGTCCTCTTACCCTTGGGAGCACGCCCCTTATGGAAGACGAGGGTCTTCTTCATTCCAACCAAGTTTGCTCCGGACTTGATTCTACGATCTTTACCAGTAGCCTTCCAGTACCCTGCTATTGTAGCCCTGTTCAACCTGAACCCATTTGGGTACTTCTTGTCCTGTGGACAGAAGAAGAACCATTCCGGATCCTGCGTCTGTATCACTGATAAATCTGCATAAAAAAATAAAAAAAAACACCAAAAACTGATAAGTAAAGAAAGTTTAATACTTTCATTCAATACTAATTAATCGGAACAAAACCCATCAACAAACAGCAAAAATTATTACAGAATTAACAAACTCATCACATTCCTCACTAATTTACCCTCTTTCATGCTAATTATTCATCCAAATTACAATCTTTTTTTCACTTTTTACATCCATAACTCATCATTTTCACCACCAATCATTAACACACAGAAATTAACGAATCATAAAAAAAAATTTACCAGGCAAATCCCAGGGCTCCCATCTGCAAACATCAATCTCCCGAATAACGCTGACTTCCTTATCACGGCCATTGATCTTGGACCTCAAATAAAACTCTATAAGCTCCTCATCCGTCGGCCTGAATCTAAACCCCAACGGCAGCGAGGACAGTGACACCACGCCCATATCCATCACCATGTCAAAGATCAAAAGTCGCTCAATATGTAAACCCTAAATCTTAAACCATGTAAAGATATCTCAGATTGGGAATTTAGAGGATTCAGGTCTGTCCCACTTCAGTCTTGTTCTTTCAGTCTGAAAATAAAAAGAGAGAGACTCTGCTCTGGAGTCCGAGTGCTTTCGCCTTTATATATTTCAAGCCGCGTTTGAATTCCGAGTGGAGACCGCGTCTGATTGAAAGCCCCTGGTTTTTGTTAAAACTACGGGGATGCCACTGTGGGGGGGATTAGAAGAGGACAGGCTGTGGGGGTAGAGGGTGTGGTTTTGGAGAGAGTGTAGGGGTGGAATGGGGAATTGACGAAGCGTCGTAACGAAGGCAACGCGGGCGACAGGTTGAGGAAGCAAGCCAATGAGATATTTTACCAAGCTGCTGCTGCCGCCAACGCGTTGCGTCCACGTGTCGAGCTCTGGCTTTTACTTGGAGTTTTTAAATTTTTTTCTTTGGAGTCTTTTTCCTGTGGGTTTTGTTGTCGTTTTTTTGTTTCTATCTTTTGGTGTGATTAGAAATTAGAGTGTGAGGTAACCCAACGATCATATTCATAGGCCCATGAATGTGTTACATGATAGTGAAGCTTGTGTGTTTTGTAATAGCGACGACGCCCACTAGCTTTTAATTAAATTTATTTATAAAATAAAATGAGGATGTTAATGTTATGAAGTTCTGATATACACTGAAATGTACGAGAAACGTGATCTTATTTCTCTGGTGATAAACTTGGATATTATAAATTGATCAATCAATATGACTCTTAAGATTACAGGTAACGGAATAACAAAAATAAAAACTAATGGTTCAAACTTTCTTATGTTGGACCTAATGTTTCTAACCAATACTTTAAGATATTCACATAATTTCTCTTAAGATGAGGAGGAAAGATTACAACAGTATTATATAAACAATTAAGCTTATAATGGGGTATTCCACTATATACTTTCTAAAAGATTACCACCCACCACCTTCTGTCTCGTGAGCTTTATATAGTTGATGATCATACATACATATATATAATCAACAAATTTAAGTTAAGATTCAAACCTTTTAATGTTTTGTCAATTAGGATTCCAAAATATTCCACGCTTTTTGGCCTTTTGCTTCATTTTTCTCTTATAGTAGTACTATGTGCATCTCTTTCATTCAGTCCCAAAATAGTGTGAACATAAAGAAAAGCTTTGGTAATGAGTATATAATACTAGGTATGGAAAGTGGTCTGAAATTTGAGAAGGAGACGGGAATTAGTAATCAAGATAAAGCTAATTTAACTTTAATCTTAAAGCTAATTTAGTAATCAAGTTATTCTCCATCTGCAAAAGCCAGAAAGCAAAAAAGAAATGAAACTAATTAATTACCAGGAATCATTCATCCTCCACTTTAAACCTCTTTTTTTTTGAGCTAACTTGTGCATCATGCAACAAGAACAAAAAGAAAAGCTTAATTGACATGAACCTTTGACAAAAAATAAAAAAATATAACTAACTTGGCCCATTTTATGCCCAAAACTAGGGAACCCGGGAGGATTATTCCAGGCCCAAAATACAAACAATACTTTAGGTCCGGTTACATTTTCGGCATACTGAATCATGCGGTTTAAATTTCACTGACATCATAAGATTGAGAAGAAAGATTGAGACCGTCGTATATATGATCATTTAACATTCACTTCGCAATCTTTTGAGGCTCTGGCAAGCTCTAGAATCTGGCGCTTCCAAGCTTTGTGTTTCTTTGAGTTACGGATTGATCAACCATCTTCCGCAGGACAAGGGCATTCCTTAACAAACTCTTGAGTGTATAACTGTGCAAAATGTAAAACTGTTGTTGCTCTTATATATTAGTCAATCTCTGTTGCAGAGAGCAAAATTGTTTACAATGTGATTGTGTGTAAATTGAAGGAAACCTAATGTGTAAGATATCACCATGCTACAAGAATGAGAAGCCTACATATATGCACAGCTAGCTACAAACTCTATATTAGACTACATATATGTACAGCTATACAACTATATATATCTTTCTGTTATTCTTTGCTTCCTTTTCTCACATAAAGGCAAATTGAAACTTTGCATAATGTGGCTGGTAGGTCAATTCAGCGGCTGCAGATCAGGGGCTCCCATGCTAATGTGTTTGTTGGCACTGATGTAGTCACCACTGGTGTATGAAAGATTAAGGTTCTGAGGATGGCACAGGAAGAAAGGCGCAGCATCAACACGCAAGTTGATCAGACTTCTTTTTCCTCTCTTTATTCAGCAGGTTTTGCTCCATTCCAACAATCTGGCTGTAAGGTTGACTCAAATCAATGAGATGGTTTATAAACTAGTCATGATCCCAAAGTTCTACTTTGGTCAGGCGATCATCTGAGAGCATGGCATTCTTATCGGTGAGAAAACCACAGTTAGTCGTGCATGATCAGAAAGAGAGTAGTCTTCAGGCCACGTTCCTTTCTCCACTTCAGGAGGGAAAAGAACTGCATTTTTTACACTGAAACCAATAGCTTGCTCCTGAATACCATTAGAGCCAACATCCCAGATCTCATTACCACCATCTGTTAGATTCCAAATTCGCTGCTGCAAGGCCAAATAGTCTCAGTCAATTTTAATGGTTCTGAAATATATTGATTACTTAATAGCCTAAGCCAACTGACTCCAGAAAGTAGAATGGAATGTGGAGATGCACATAAGACAGATAAAGCCAAGACATATTCAGTCGGTATAGTTTACCTGAAACCCTTCGTAATCAAGAATACCATTGCCATCTATGTCTGCTTGAACCCATAAGTCCTTGGTCTCTTCATGGCTAAGTCCATTGCAATGACCAGTCAAATTAAGCTGCATAATATAAACCACCTAGGCAGATTAACTAACAAGCAGTAGAAAAAGTAGAGAAAAGAAACTCAGTTGTAATTGACATCACACCTGTCGGAGGGCTTCACAGAAGTCAGAATAAGTAATGTAATCACCCGGGTTGTCAGCCTTCAAAAAGGCGAAGGCATCACTTTCTGTCAGTGAAGCTCTTCGTAGTAGATACTGAAAATGTGAAAATTTGAACCATTAGAGACTGAAAAAGGATATAAGTTTCACGTAACAATTGAAAGTAATAACTTCATCTTTAAAAGAAATATAATGAAACTGATAAAGAGTATGCGATCAAAGAATCGTCTTGCTGACCTTGAACATGCCAAATACTGCTTCACTCCAACTTGTTTTTAGTAGTTTCCGGTAACTATTTGGGTTAAGAAGCCATATAAAGTCAACCCCACATATGTTTCCTCGATGGTTTCGGTGGCTAACCCACTATACGAAGACTGAAAAATGTTAGTAACAGGCACTAGAAGATTGATCAGATTATTTGGGGTAAAACTGAAGACACTGACCTTGTGTGCATCTGCATCGGTGTAATGATGAGCAGTATCATAAGATGATACAAACCCCTGGGACCTAAGGAACTTGTAAACATGTCCACGTTTGCTTCCATTCCAATCACCACAGAGAATGATGGGCATGGGGTTAAGTATGTTCTTTTTCTGATAAGATTCCACATATTGTAGGATTTTGTACACCTATAAACAGAAAGAAATTGTTGTCAGAGGTATACACACTGAGTTACAAGTAATAACTAAAATGATATTGTCATTCTATATGCATAAAATAGAAGAGTATGAAATGTAGGATTAAGGTACCTGACGCAATCGTACAGTACATAAACTTGAATCATGAGGAAATAACAAATGGGTATTCACAATGAGCATTTCCTGCCGAATATCATTGTTTCGAAATTGTGAAACTGGGGAAGCTAATTCAACATGTAACAACTGAGCAACACGATCTCCACAATCATTGAAGTGCACCTCTTGATAATTTATAACTCTAAAGTAGTCCTTATGCACTGCAGTCAGCAAACCTGTATAGTGGAAACAACTTAGGCTGATGTATAATGGGGGTCTGTGTTTCACATTCAATGAAGACAATAGTACAAAATTCCAACAAAGCATAAAAGGTTATTGCAATACATTAGTCTTAAATGAGGACACACTGAATTAGCTGTGTTCAAGGCGCCAATCTTAACAGGTGTAATCAATTCTCTGTCTAACCAGGACAAAGATATTACTTTCAAACTCAATCTCTTCAGTTGACATCTAATTTTTTTTTTTTTTCCTCTCTCATTTCAGGCCTTCATATCCCATCAGAAACCCTTAAATAATTTTCTCCATCTCAGCTATGTTTTCTGTTATTGTTTTCAACAATAACAGATGATGATCATCTTTAGAACTTTCTAACAAAACAAGCACTAAATAAGTTTGAGATTCTAAAACCCATCCAAAATGAGATGTAAAGATGCTATAGATCTTTCAATGAAAGAAGACATACCATCACCGCGGTTGTTTGTCCTTCCTAGCTTAAAATTGATATAACCAGCATCACCAAGTCTCTTCTCATAAATGTTCACAAGCTCTTCATTCCCAACCCAGAACTCCTGTCAACACCAAATAGGAAGAGAGACATATTCACCATGTTAGTACTAGGCCATCAAAAGGTTATGAGTACTCTGATCCCATTCCAACAATCCATCAAACGCTTAAGAAACACAAACCTGAAGACAAATAATGGACGATCTCTCAGCCAACAAACAATCCAAAATCATGTGATTTCTGGCCAGCCAATAAGCCCTGTGATCGCTTTCCCTACAACCAGGGTCCTGTAAAACCCAAACCCCACAAAAATCAGAACAAATGTAAACTACATGTCATTGAAATGGATCAAATTCAGATTGCCCCATTATAAAGCTCTATGCTATAAATGTATAAAGAACAAAAACCAGGCAAAACGACGACCCCCCATTGCCAAATTTATTGACCATCAATGAATAAAGAGTCAATCTTTCAATACCCATTAACAATATGATTGAAAGTAGCATAAAAGATTAGAGCTTTTTATGCAATGAAATCAAAACTTAAACCTTTAATGGTAAAATGGGAATGAATAGTATATATACAATACCTCATGGCTTAGGCGCTTGTAGATTGGAGCAAGGATGTTGAATGTGGTGCAGGTAATGCAAGGCTGTTGATCATGTCCATCTTTCATAGACGAAGCAATTGCATAGCTTCCATTTCTAGACACCCTACCCTTCATCATCTTCGTCATCTTCTTCCACACCTCAAAACCCAACAACCTTCCAACTTATATAGACAAAACTATTACACACCCGCCCACAATATACATAAAAAAACGCCAAAGGGTACCAGTACAGTTGCTTTTCAAAAACCAAAAACCAAAAACAATGGGCCTTTTGAATGTAACTTGAAACTGAATCTGATTCTGATTCTGAATTGACGTGGAACAAGGAAATGGAGAAACAAGACAACAAAAAAAACAAACAATCAGAGCTAACGGAATTACTGGTAGGGGAGGGGGGTTGATCCTCAGCCTCTAAGAAACACAAGAACAAAGAAGAGACGAGAACACCACCACCACAACCACCACCCCGTTCAACTTGTCCCTCTTGTTGTTGTTTTGAGTTTATGAAAGGCCAAAGCACATTTGTGTTGTCGTAATCAAAACTCGCCAGTTGTTGATGTGATATATGCGCGCCAATATAACAAAGGGTTTTACAGTTGTAGATTTTACATGCAGCACTGGTTTTTTGGCTATGTATAGGAGATAAGGATTTTTGGTAAATTGGCAGAAATTGGGTGTAATATTGGTATATATCTCCCTAAAAAAGCCACATTGCGCGCATCATTCGCGTTTTGCATATTGACAATTTGACTGTCTTTGACTACAAATTTAAGTATATATTGTTTATGATTATATTCTACGCCCCTATCTATAAATAGTAATAAGATTAATTTTGCCGATTGAAAGACTAAATAGAGTCATAGAGATAAAATGTACCTTATATGTTGAATGTAAAGTACACATACTCTCGTGTTCTTAATCATATGTCCATCGATCTCAGTATTTCGTATTTGTATTAGTTCATATTTGTATGTGTAAATTTATAGGTATAATCATTGTCATTATTATTAAAAGAAAAAAGATCTTTATGCAGGTTATGGAGTAAAGTAGCTAAACAAAGACCCATATAGAATTAGATCCTTCAATTACTATTTGCCGAAAGTTGAATACATAAAAAGGTTAAGTACTTCTTCGAATGATGATGATGATTTTGATTGATATTTCTCATTACCTTTCTTTAGATTTCAATATGGTCTTAGATGCTCCAAGTATCATCCTTCGTAGAAATAACTAAGAATCATTTGAAAAGGTTATGATCATTCATATAAATAACTAAGAATCATTTGAAAAGGTTATGAGGTATGATTTATATTTTTCTTTTTTGTCCATAACTATGATATATTCTTCGTCTTACTTTATTCTGTCTGACATGGTTACATTTTAAGTTTATATTCTCAGTTTCTCGTCCTCAAGTTCATAAAGACGCTAAAATGATAGATAAAAGAAAGATCATTAATTTTTTATATACTTTACTCTTAAAGCTAGTGGTGCTAATAATTTGCATTGTTCTTATAATATAATCTTTATCAGAGCATCATCTTACCTTTATGTAGTGTATTCATTTGGTATACGTTTGTATATGATATTGTTGTTATGATATCAATGAATCTCCATTTCCGATCTTCTATCTTTTCCTTCGCTTTTGTTGTTAGAAGATGATTAGTTATAGTCGCAAAAGTGAAACAAACAATTGTAATGTATATGACAAAATTGCTATGTTTCTTCTCTATTTTTAAAGTTTTTCACGAACACCTTGCATGGATAACAAACCTAATCATAGATGACACATAAAATTCTCTATTTTTTTTTCGGCCCTCAAGGTGGCAGGACTCGACTCAATCCTCAAAGAAAAGTAAGAAGGCCTAAGATTAGTTGTTCTTTAACTTGAATAATTGAATCTAACATGGAGAAATTGGACTCTACGTGACTTCAACTTGCTAGCTAACAGAAGCACAATCGTTTAATTAACTAGTAATTTCATTCGATTAAACTAACGGATCTGCTTAGTCATGCTTTTAGTTAATTCTTATATGTGTATCCAGTTGATACAAGAATGAAATTAGATTGACTTATCCAAATATCCCAGAAAAATAGTAGTAGAAGCTAAATGTCTTTGCCGCCTTTCTAGAAGTCATGACATTATCAGAGTCTGCTGCTGCTTCTCGATCATATTCAAATTTGAAACTCATGCTTCATTGATCTTGAAATGTAGAAGCTAAATATAATTATGTATGTCACTTACTTTATTTTCAATCAATCATTTAACAAACATGTGCATCAGTTTGAGACAATGTCTCCATCACAGACCTAGCTAGTATATATACTTAAAAGGAGGATCGCATTATATATACAAAGATGTTGTTAGTTTATTGCTGCCGGTGACAGTCCAACAAACCTTGCCACTGATCCTAATTTCTTGATTTTTACCTTGACATGAATTTTCGTTTGGCAAAGTTGGCCTTTTAAGTCCTTGATATCATATGCATGTTAATTTTTGGTGTTTTAACCACATTTGAGTGATATAACTATCCATGGAATCATGAATGCAGAGTTACTGGGTAACTTCTACCTCTGCTGTACGTTACTGACAGTAAAGTTAAAGATTTGAGTGATCCACTAGCTCTCTATGAATGCGTCTTTCTGACTCATAAGTGACTCCTGTTTAAAGCTCTCACTGTCTCACATGAATTTCATTTGCATCCGCCTGTATTCACAAGAAGCATGCTAGCTCGCATTCATGTCCTACAATGGCTTTTTCTTATATAAAGTTCCATCTGCTAGCTGCAGAAGAATACAGGCATAGATATTCTTGTTCCATGGATCATGTCACTGAGGAACAAAACAGGAGGAGAAGGAAGAAAGAGATCTTGCAGAGTCGGAGCGGCAAATTTAGCTTTTCGGCTAGGTTGCCTGACGATGTTCATGGTGTTTTTGCCGGTAGTATGTGTTTGGTAAAGTACACAACAGACCCACTCCTTGATATAAGAGAGTCAATACTGGAGATGCTTCAGTATGCTCAAGGGGTTTGTGATTGGAATGATGTTGAGGAGTTAGTTTACTGTTACATTTCTCTCAACTCTTCAGAAGTCCATGAACTGGTTGGACAAGCTTTTCTCAGTTTATGTTCCAGTTAAAGTTGTTACTGTTACATCATCATTTTCCAATTGTCAATCAAAAGAATAAGAAAAGAGATCTAGCTTGTTCTAATTGATTCCTGCATACTCAATCTGGCTATATATAGCTAATCTGGTATATTCATGTCCTACATTCTTAGAGAGTACTCATTTAACCCACAACACTTCCAGATGTGCCAAAAGGAGTGAGGTGTTGATTTTTTTTTAAATGAAAAAATTACATTATGAAAGCTAGAAAACGACTTTTGCCTTTGTTCAAAATCAAAGCATAAGCATAGTTATTTCCTTAGCCTCAAGCCCTCTAGGATTTACTGTGGTTTTGTTTAAACCATCTTCATGATCAACATCAACAGCAATGTCAGGGCAGATGTGACAGTTATCTGGTGAAGTAGTTGGCACAACTGCAGCTGTCAACTGAGACCCTGTGAGTTCGGCATTTGTTTTTACTTGTTCCGGCAAAGACACCCTTTTTGTCTCCTTTCGTTTACCCATCAAAAATGAGTACAACCCTACTATGATCATAAACATGCCCAGCAAGCTGTAAAACATTTTAGTAGTTCAAGTCAAGCTTTGCAGCATGTTATAAAGAATATAACGTGCATATAAACAAATCGTTTGCATACATACGTTCCCATTCTAATCTCTTCACCGAGTATGAGAGCTCCTGATATTGCCACAAAAATGAGAGACAATGGATTGAACATAGGAGGATAGAGAGGTCCTTGGACTGAGATTGCCCATGAAAGTAAGCAGAATGTTGCAGCTGTTGCTAGTGCTCCCTACACAGCAATTAGTTCATTTTCATCTAGTTAGCTTTGCCTAGAATTCATTTAGTTCCTGTGATTCTGTGTTCGTCGTTGGTGAGTAGCTTACCGAATAAAGTATAGTAACTAGTTGCAGATCCCACCCTATTCTCCACGAAGCTGTACTTGTGTCTAAACATAAGCCTATGACTGTTGATTGCAAGGCTGCCATGATGCAGATTAACATTGTTGCCCAATATTTCAGTGGAAATAGTTTGAGCAATTTAACCTGTTAGCAGATATGAAAACGTTACAAGAATGAATTCCTGCTTAACAAAATCCTTAAATAACCATGACCAACATGAATTAGGATGCAGAATGCATACATACCTGCCCGATGAACCACGTAGAATAGGAGAGGCAGCTACAAACGAGCAGGACAGTGCCGCGAGTCCAATGAGCATATGTTGTATCGACAGTGATGTGATGGTGATTATTACTATGATGAATCAAGTAAAATGCTTTGCCCTTGTAAAAGCTAGTAGTTATGGCTCCCCCAACACATACTATCACCCCTAGACACTTAATCTTCCCTGCTCTTATTTTCAGATTCAGTTTCTCTGTTCTATAGGCATTCAAAATTCGCAAAAGAAAGATCATGGTGAGAACATTGCTTTATAATGTAAGAAACAGAAGACATTTATAAAGTTTCAAGAACATATGTACCCTGTGATGGTAGAGAGGACAAAGGTGGCTATGGGAATTAAGTTGAGGAAGTTGGCAGCATATGTAGCCGTGGTGTCTCGGAGGCCATAGTAAAACAATGCCATTGCTGCGGTTATCCTGCACTCATTTCATGTAACAGTATACATCTGAGTAACTATGCCGGACCCAATGGGAGCTATGTGAAAAGAATGACATTTGCTTTGCATACAAAGTAGTAGCTAGTCAGATCATAATTTGTCTAAAGTTTTTCACTAATGACATAATTCTCTAAACCTCCAGAACCAACTTAATGTCACAGTGTAGGTAACCTACAGAAATCTAAGTCATTAATAAAAAGGATAATAACAGAACAGTAGGATCTATATCTGCATTTCATAATTGTTTTTCTGCAGCCAGTAGCAGCCTACCACCCCAGACAAAGTGATTGAATCAAGTTTAGTATGTTGTCATTTTAAGAGATGACAACAAATCAAAATGAAAGGCTTAGAATCGATAAATTGCTTTTCCATAATGGCATTCTTGAATGAAATGCAATTTGAATTGCCATTTTCAAGTGGCAAAAATAACACATACCAAACTTGATGTAAAACCAAACAAACCATACCGAACATGGCTTACCCAGTTAAGGCATTGACAAAGAGCCAGAACCAAACTGACCAACCTAACTTATGTTCCTTGATCCTGCAACAATGGCAATGCCGAAAAAACCGTGTTGGGAGAAGAGCAGCAAAACAAAATCACAGCAAGGAAATAAGCACTAAAGGAATCAAACCTTTCGAAACAAAGGGCAAAAGGAGCAACACATATAGCCGCAACAACATGCCGGTATGCCATGAGTGCAAAAATGAAGCTTCCCTCACTCAGAATCACTTTGGAAAGCAAGTTCATCCCTGCTACAAACATCTGCACCACCACCATAGCTAAAACTAGCTGCGACCATTTGAACCAATTCCTCAGAAACCCCATCTCCATCAAAATCTATGCAGGGAGCTTTAACTATATATACAAAACAAAGCTACAGCTTGCTCTCAGCTGTCGGCTGTGACTCCCTGAGCTTATATATATGTGTGCACAAAGAACTAGCAGTAATAAATAGGGAATTCATGAGCGAGATATATTTCTTTTTCTATGTCTGAAACCTATCTCTATCTGGTTCCTGGTTTCCAACACAAAGAGGTCAAAGCCAGAAATTAAGACGCAGAGGCAGAAATGCATTGGAAAAATCCAAAACGAAACAGATGTCTGACGTAGCTAGGAAGCTGCTGCAGCTTTTCTTTGTCAGTGTCATCTCTTCTATCTATCTCCGTAGTAGTACTAGTACCAGTAGTAACATGTGCCCTTACATGAACCAAACTACTATACTGTTAATGACTCATTAGGAATCTATCCGATCACTATCTTTGTCCTGACCCCAGAAAAAGAGCAACCACCAGCTTTGTTCTTGCTTTGTTAATTGGATTTAACAACCAAGCATATAAGTTAGTGGAGGAAAGCTAAAGCTGATCGATGAGCAAGCTAATATAAGTATAAAGGCTCGGAGAAAGTAGAAGAAAGCAAACAAAAGGTTCCAAGAAAATGAGGGCATAATTGTGCCAGATTGGTAAGACATATATATAACAGAGAAAAAAACAGACTCGTGCCTCATATCAAATGAGTGATGCTTCTCTGCATTAGGACGTTTTTGATGTGCAACTGATTCCTTAAAGGCCTCACTGTTTTTAGGGTCGTTTTAGACACCATTCTTGATGTTTTGCAGAAAGATGGAAACAAATTCTATCACCAGCTTTGCATGATACCAAGGGAATTTCATTTTATAGAAGATTTGTAATTTCGCAACATGGATTACATTTAGAATTTCCTTGCAATTTTTTTCCTTTTGTAATTTCCCAAACATGTTTGCACACTTACCTTTGTGTTAAATATTACCCATAATCCAAATAACCAAATTCATTGTATCTATTCATTGAGGAATAGAGATTCATTGAAAAAGGTACGTATCAAATCCAACATTTTGCACATCTGAATTATAATAACTAAAGAACTAACAAAACAAATCAATTTACAATCACCTAACACATAAACTCAATCTACATGTACAGGTAAAAATATTATGGATTCATTGCTGAATATATTTCTGAATTCAATGTCTCCATTAGATGAGGAATATACATTAAAAGCACACGTATATGTTAACGGTGTGAATCAGAGCTTATCTGATTCCCTTGCTTGGTGAAATGGGTATCACGGTGTGAATTAGAGCGTATCTGATTTCCTAGCTTGGTGAAATGGGGTATCACATACCGGTAAAATTTAAGGGAGTGAGATTTGCACGTCCTAAATTATCATCCACACACCCTGACCCACTGTTTTATGTGGAAATGTCAAAACTATCAATGTTTCATCTCTTCAGGTGGTCTAATGTGGACAATTTTGTTATTTCCATGTAAAAAAGTGGGTCAGGGTGTGTGGATTGTAATTTAAGGTGTGTAAATTTCATTTTCCTTAAATTTACTATGAAGTGATTCGGTTCGAGACATGTCAAGTGAAATACAAAGTGACAGAATTAGGTGAATGGGCTACTCTAATACTTAAGATAGTTAATAAGTTAATGTATTTATATTGACAGAGCGACCGTCGTTGGGTAGAAAATACGTCGTCATTAAAGAGAGATAACGATGCCTCTTACCGCTTGGCAAATGGTTGAGCGCTTCACTTATCCTTTGATGCGGGACCGATATGCTTAAGTTATCAACCTTCATCAACTTCAGCTGGACCTTCTTGACGGCCTTACGACAGAGCTCGGTGTCTAGCGGAAGCTCCCGGCGCTACATTGTCTCACAAAAGAATGGAAAACAAAACAAGCCCATTCTGAAGTTTTCGGGCCTTAAGACCGGCCCATACACATTCATTTAAACAAACCACCGGCCCGGCCCACACAGACTTCAACATCCCTTTAGGGTTTTAACATCTTTATATACGTATAAAAGAGTCGCTAGGTTTTGGTGCCTCCTCCAAAATCCTCACACTTTCTCCACACTCCGCCGCAGAGAGAGAGAGCCTTCGGAGCTTGCAGAGATGAAGACCATTCTGTCGTCGGAGACCATGGACATCCCCGACGGGGTGAAGATCAAGGTCCACGCGAAGATCATCGAGGTGGAAGGCCCACGCGGCAAGCTCGTCCGCAACTTCAAGCATCTCAATCTGGACTTCCAGCTCATTAAGGACGAGGAGACTGGGCAGCGCAAGCTCAAGATCGAGGCCTGGTTCGGCACTCGCAAGACCAGCGCCGCCATCAGGACTGCTCTCTCGCACGTCGAGAATCTCATCACCGGCGTCACCAAGGGGTACAGGTACAAGATGAGGTTCGTGTATGCTCATTTTCCGATCAACGCTTCGATTACCAGCGGAGCTAAGGCGATTGAGATCAGGAACTTTCTCGGTGAGAAGAAGGTATTGGACACTCTTAAACCCTAGCTTTTTTTTTCGATTAGGTTTTACTTTACTGTGTTGGAGTTGTGAAATTGATTGCTGATTTGATCTGAATTTGTGATTTCAATGCGATTTATGTGAATTAGTTGTGGTGTTAAGGGATTCTTTGATTGTTTTGATTGTTGCGATGTGCTGTGCTTGTTTGTTGTGAGTGGTTTACGGGCCTTTTGGATAATTTTGATAATGTAGTAGGTGTTGCTGTGTTGTAGAGTTTTTTTTTGACTGAAAAGGTGGAAGATATTGAAGTGATTAAAGACATTTACAATGTATTGTTTTAAAACTAAATGTTGAAATGAAATGTTTTTCACCGGGGAAAATGGGATGTTTTTGCATTTGTTTCTGAACTAGTGTTGTGGAGTGTGGTTTGGTAGGACAGTGGTGTATTATTTGCTTGACTACTAGATGGTGGCGCTTTTCAAGTTTAGGAAGGGTGATTAGACATCCTTCTATTAAGATTCGTGTGCCAATTTCCAGTACTGAAATTGAAGTTTTTCGTGGGATATGTCAAATGTGTGGGGCAAGAGTTGCATGTTTTTGCTTGAGTTCTTGAACCTGAATTACCAGCTCAAGGGAAATGCAGGGTTTATTTAGGGTTGCGTTTCTAAATGAAGGACCTGTATGTCACTTTGAACTTTCTTGGATACTTCTCTGGTTCAAGTCACTGCTTTAGTTTTTTTAACCTGAATAACATGTTTTGAGAAATGCTGTATTTCTGTCATTATTGTACTTTTAGCAGTGTTTGGCTTTCTAGTGTGTGCGGTTCATGATAAATTATGTGGTTGATCTTTCAGGTGAGGAAGGTCGAAATGCTTGATGGTGTACAAATCACCAGATCTGAGAAGGTAAAGGATGAGCTGATATTGGACGGCAATGACATTGAACTTGTTTCTAGGTCTTGTGCTCTGATCAACCAGGTATATCTCTCTTTGTTGTATTTATCTTTCTTTTCTCAGAAGGTTCTGTGATGAGTCGACTATTTCTTTGCTTGTATATGATGCTTGCCTTTGCTGAGTCTAATTTTCTCATGTTTCTTTTTACAGAAATGCCATGTCAAGAACAAGGATATCAGGAAGTTTCTTGATGGTATCTATGTTAGCGAGAGGGGAACCATCACTACTGAGGAATGAAGACTGAATTTTTCTTTTGTGGTTCTGTTGAAGTAGTTTACTTTACTGTCATGGATTTTGTTAGTTTTCCTAATGTTGCAAAGTTTATGGACGACCTTAAAATCTTGTTTCACCTCGGATCGATAATGATGTGTTTTGAAAGTAATATTTTGTCAGATGTTTGGTGATTTTAATATCTACTGTTTCGTGTTGTTATGAATGCCAGTTTTTTGGGACAATTATGGTGTGCTGCGTTTAGTTATTAGCTGTCTTGCTTTTGTATATGTGATACCAAATCTTTTGGTGCAATGGAAATGGTTTGCATGCACCTGTGTTATAGAAAGCCAATTGCGCCCACTTTTCGTGCAATGGAAATGGTTTGCATGCACCTGATTCCCTGAGAAATTTGCCTCGTGCTCTTCTTGTGCAAGCAATTATGTGGTTATCATTTGTGGTTTGTTGCAGTAGTCGGGCAGTCGGCAATGCTCTTCTTTTGTGTCTTTAGGGTAAATATAAGGTCATTCATTTGTCTTTGTTCCATCTTTTAAATGATTGAAGAAGAGTGATAGTTAAACGGGTCAGAATCGAGATGTCAAATTTGATTCCCTTAAGAATAGTATTTGATGCGATTTGCTAATAAGGTAGCTAGTGCTGGTGGTCTAAAACAAACCCCGACATTTGTGGTGCCAAATTCTAAGCACGTCACATGCTTGGACCCATCGGCATGATAACTCATCGATAACATGACTATTGCTGATATGCATTTGTGTAGATAAGAAAGTATTCCTCTTCAGGTTGTAACTTGTTCCAATCAATTATCTTAACTTGTGTGCATTTCTGTTCACTTCCTCATCAACACCATCTGTCTACCATCATTCATCACCCGGCTCTTCCTCTCTTATATAGCTTCCCATTCACTTCTGCAATCAAATCCAAACTCAATGAGTTGCTTCAACTACAGCTTCATCTGGTTGCTCTTTTTATCTTCTGCTCTAGTAGCTTCAGCTAGTGACAAGAAGCACAACAAAGGACCTGTTGTTACTGTGACCAAGCAGCTGACCTTCCCAGATTTCAACCTCTCCTACAACACCAGAATCTTGGACGATATAAAGCTCTTAGGCAGTGCCAAGCTTGCATCAAACACCAGTGCCATACAAATCCCCGACGAGTCTCATGTCGATGATCTAAGACATCAAGCTGGACGAGCTATATACTCTTCTTCAATCCGCCTCCTCGACCCTCACACCGAAACCCCTGCTTCTTTCGAAACAACCTTCTCCTTTCAATTCCACAATGCCTCCTCATCTTCTGCCGAACGTATCGAAATGACTCAAAGCGGTGCCTACGGTGTTGGTGGCAGTGGACTAGCCTTTGTCATTGTCCCGGATGAGTTCACAGTTGGCAGACCTGGTGCTTGGCTTGCCATGCTCAACGATGCTTGCGAAGATGACTACAAGGTCATAGCAATCGAGTTCGACACACGTTTGAATCCAGAGTTTGGAGACCCTAATGATAACCATGTAGGCATCAACTTGGGGACTATTATCTCAACCGAAACCATCAACGCTTCTGACGTTGGTGTCTTTCTCAACGACGGTTTAGTCCACCGAGCTTGGATCAGCTACAATGGCTCACGCCGTTGGATGGAGATTCGTTTGGGATCAGACGACGGAAGTTACCCTTCTAAGCCTGTCTTCTCTGGCTCTATTGACCTCTCACCGTTTCTGAATGAGTACATGTTCGTTGGTTTTTCAGCTTCCACAGGCAATCACACTCAAATCCACAGCGTGCTTTCATGGAACTTCACTTCTGTTAGTCAGGCTTTTCTTCGGGTGCCTTCAATGGAGACATGTGAGAGCAAGATTGTTGTCAATGAAAACACTCATGCTGAGCCTCGCGGCACGTTCTTGATCTTTATAGCTGTGTTGGTACTAGCTATAGCTATAATGCTTAGTCTGTACTATAACAGCAGGCGTAGAAATGCAAATTCGGATAGTGGTAGTATTGTGTTGCCGGAGAAGAAGCAGAGACCAAGGCCTCCACACAAGCCTAGAAGCTTTACATTCTCGGAGATTTCATCGGCTACTAGGTCTTTTGGGGAGTTGGAGATTCTTGGAGGTGGATCAAGAGGTGCGTGCTACCGAGGGAAGCTTTCGAATGGTTGTCAAGTGGCTGTGAAGAGATTTTCGCTTGAGTTTCTGAACTCGGAAGGGTCGGATAGGAGGAGATTGTTGAAGGAAATCCAGCGGATTAGTAAGGTTAGACACCCGAATTTGGTTTCCATTAGAGGATGGTGTCATGAGGACAAAAATGAGATGATGGTTGTGTATGAGTTTTTCTCTAATGGAAGCCTTGATAAGTGGCTGTTTGGTGTTGGTGTTCTTCCATGGACTCGGCGGTTCAAGGTTGTGAGAGATGTGGCTGAAGCATTGAGTTACTTGCACTCCAATCAATTGGCGCATAAGAACTTGAAGACCAGCAATGTCTTTCTTGATGTTAGTTTCCGGGCAGTGCTAGGAGACTTTGGGTTTGTGCTATGTGGATCAGAGTCGAGAAAGTTTGAATCGACGGTGAGCCAAAGCGCGGATGTGTTTGAATTCGGCCTCTTTGTGTTGGAAGTTGTGGGAGGAAGGAAGAGGTTGGAGGCAGAATTGGAAGAGAGGGACTTGCTGGACTTCACATGGAGGATGCATGAAGTTGGTGAAATGAGGAGGGTTGTGGATAAGAGAATGGGTGCAGTGATCAATTTGGAGCAAGCAGTTATGGTTTTGGAGATTGGATTGCTTTGCACGCTGAATGTGAGCAAAGGGAGACCTAGTATGGAGCAAGTTGTGGAGTTTCTGTGCATGGAGAAGCCAATCCCTGAGTTGCCACAAACTCGACCTGTGGCTTTGGCCCCCTACAACAGCACCAATGCTCTATGTACAGGTTATTCTTGTGCTTCTTTCAAGTGAAGGATTAGCTTTGAATCTCCTTGGGCCTTTCTAAAACTTTCAGTGAGCATACATGTATATATGATTGCTTAGATTATGTACCTCATATATAGGATGAAATGTTCTTATTCAATTTCTGGTTGTGTTGAAATGCTGCTGGTGTGTCATTTCTTCAAAATTGCTGAAGTTTCATCCATAATTGGTCTGAAAACATGAGATCTTTAAAACCTTTAAACAAAACGTTCATCAATTAAGAGTTTGGAAGTGCAATCTATACTCAATCTGTGAAACAAAACCCAAAACAGCCCAAGTATGCCGATGAGTAACTCAGTGTCTCAATATTGTGAATGTATGCAGTATGAAAAGTTGGACATCTGATGCAATAAGGGAGGTTTTTTTTTTTTTGTCTGAACAATAAGGGAGGTTTGAATAAAGAGTTTGGAACTGCAATCTATCCTCGTCTTTCAAATTTGGGTTAACTTGTGCAAATAAGCGAATGTCTGCGGATAAGGCCCAAGTGGCCCAAAGAAAATTGTAGACAAATTTTCTTTTTCTAATAACTCGCTCAGTTATACAGTACACTATAAAATCATGTTCATAAATCTTATCATGTGTGAGTTGGGCCTCACCTGGTCGATTTTCGAATCATTTATAGGTTTTATAAACTTTAAATTAGAGCTTTCAGTTTTAAATTTAAGCTACCAGTTACCAATGGAAATTTGAGTTTTTGATCATATGTACTAAATTTGGTAAATTTTGGTTTTCGGTACTGTGTTACCAACTTTACAACAAGAGTGTTACAACAACTAATGAAAACTACTTGATTTTTCAATTTTATAATCGTAAACTTTGTTCTCGTCTAGTTATGATAGCTTAACATCAAGTTTCACCTATTTTCAATAAAACTAGGCTGTATGTTTAACCATCTTCGACTATTATGAGAACTCTTATGTCATATTTCTTAATATACATGTATTGAAAACTAGTGTATAAAGCCAACATTGTGATATCTACAAACCTCAAATTATTGATTCTTATCCTGAAAATTTTTATATGCACGATGTGTATTTACACGACACAATCTTAACCGTTTATAACAATTCATATGTTTGACCATCATATTTCTATATTATTTTCTCTAATCTTGATCATTTATATATGTATATGAAGATAGACGTGTGTGTACTGAAGATGCTCTCTATACAATTACTAATTACCGATCAGTTTAGTAATTACTAATTACCGAACCAAGTGACAGCCCCTATGTTATGTGTGAGCAACACGGCAATTTCATGACCAAGAGGAGAAAATGTCGTCACCTTTAAAACCCACTCTCTCTCTGCAAATCTAAAACCCTTCGTCTTGCTCTCCACGAAAACCCAGAGACCTCTCTCTCTCTCTCTCTTTCTCTCTCCTCTCCCCCAATTCTCAACAAGATGAACAACCTCACCAAGCTCACCTCGCTCAACGCCATCAGATCCCTCCGCCATTCTCACTCGCCGTCGCCGGCGACGGCTCTCCGGACCCTCACAACCTGCTCGTCGCTCATCCGCAACCGCTCGATCGCGTCCTCTCCGGCTGCTTCTTCGCTCCGTCCGGCGCAGAGCTTTCTCGGCGGCGTGCGACATTTCCGTGCCGGCAACAACAGCGATTCGAGGTGGTTCTCATTTCTTGTTGTTTCGTTTTACAAGGTTCTGTGTGGATTGTTAGGGTTTTAGAATGGTTAATGTAGTGATGGATTGCTAGGGTTAGGGTTGTAGAGCTAGTCGGTTGGTTAGTGTAGCCGGAGTGAGTTAATTTGGGGGTTTAGGGTTTAGAAACATTGAGATTTTGCTCCTGGATTTGGATTGTGCCTGAATGTATGGTTTTTGTTTTACTAGTATTTGTGTTGATGGATTGTTTATGAGTTGGTTAGTGTAATATGAGTGAGTTCTTGACTATCTTGTTTGGGAGTTTATGTGCAGAAGCCATGAGATTGCTCCTCCAATCAACTGGGGAATTCGGATTGTGCCGGAACGTATGGCTTGTGTGATTGAGCGCTTAGGGAAGTACCACGCCACTTTGCACTCTGGGATGCATTTCTTGATTCCACTTGTCGACAGAATTGCTTTCGTGCATTCGTTGAAAGAGGAAGTGTTTAATGTGCCTGACCAGACAGCTGTTACCCAAGACAATGTTAGGGTTCAGGTTGATGGGGTTATTTACCTTAAGGTATTATTACATTCTTAAACTGGGATTTGTGTGTCTGGATTGGTTGTTTAACTGGTCACTGAGATTTTGTTTTCTTTTTCTTTTTCCTTTTGTTGATGCAGATTGAAGACCCCCACCTGGCCTCTTATGGAGCTGAGCATCCTTTTGATGCAGCTATTCAGGTTGCTCAGGGGATCATGCGTTCTGCACTTGGGAAACTTACTCTTGACAATGCATTCAAGGAAAGGGAAAACATCAACGATGAGATAGTGGTATGATTTTCTTCTTTATCATGATGATAGTCTGTGCTTTGTTGCTGGTAATAAGAAAATGTCGGATGCAGATAGTAGTTGTAGGGTTTGTCAATCACTCTCGACAACCCATTGGGAAAAGATATCGCTTAACAATGAGATAGTGGTAGATGTATCTGCTTCTTTGCAACTCATTAGCTCTGCCACTTCCGAATATATCTGGCTATTTTGTTTTGGTCATTTACCGTCTGTTAGCAAGTCTTATATGGTTATATTGGTCTTTCTAAGGTTGTTGTATAGATTCAGTGAGAAGTTATATCTTATAAGCTCACCTGTTATCTTGTAGAGGGGTGTCAATGAAGCTGCAACATCATATGGCTTGAAGTGCATCCGATGTGTGATAAGTAAGACATTTTTATTGCACTATTTTATTCAGATATACTTTTATTATGTCCGTAACGAAGGTATGTAACCGCTTGAATTTGCATACTTGTTTAGAGGACATAAATCCTCCTCAAACAGTGAGGCAAGCAATGGAACTGCAAGCAGATGCAGAACGGAAAAAGAGAGTTAAAATTCTTGTGTCTGAAGGTAAGAAATCATATGTTGTTTGATATTGTAGTTTTATTTTTATTTTTAAGGGGATATTCTAGTTATATTAGATTCATCAAGTGGCAAGTCAAATTCCCTTAAATCTACTAATCTTTCTCAGGTGAGAGGGATGCTGCCATTAACCAAGCAGAAGGGGAGAGGCGTGCTGCATTTTTGGCTGCCGAAGGTAGCTAAATTTTCGATGTAATTTAGTTCCAGTAGTGTGAAATATTGATGAATTTGGTGTTGATGTTCCATTAATTGGATAAATTTCGTACTTGTAACTCGACTGCTGACTTTTCCATTCTTTATTTTATTTTATTTTATAGGAGAACTTGCTAAAGCAGATGCAGCTTCCAAAGGAATTTCACTTGTATCTAAGAGTCTTATGGAAGAAGGGGGTATAGAGGTGAGGTTCTTCACTCCCTGTATTCTTTCCATATGCACATAGTATTGATACTTGTTTCTTGACTGCAGAGGTTGTTGTTTTAGTGCTTTAAATGTAAAAGCAATCTATTTATAGGCTCAAGGCTGGGAATAACTTTTCTTTTTTACCCTTTTTTTTTTCTCTTTATAATTAGTTTCAACCTTGAGTTTCATACAGTTAGGTTTGTACCTTTCAGACAAGTTCCTTTTTGTATCCCAACGCATTTATTCATTACTGTCCTGTGAAAAGAAAAATGTTTGTAGTATATATTATAATTTGATTGTTATAAGCAAGATCATGTAGACTTTTCTTATCTAGTCTGACGTCTTATGGTGTATAGACTTGTGAAAATCATATTTTGTATGGATGGAAGAAGGATCTAATGGTCTGATTTGATTTGCAGGCTGCTGGTTTGAAAGTCGCTGAGCAGTATGTTATGGCTTTTGGAAATGTCGCCAAACAGGTGAAAAAAGAAGCATTGAACTTTTTGTGTATGCTGTTCTTATATATGCTCAACTGATAATTAAAATTGCCTTCCTTCTAATCTGTGTCTCCTTTACCTTTTTTCCAGAGCACAACACTTTTACTTCCCAATGATGCTACTGGTCTCTCCTCCCAGATTTCTCAAGCCATGTTGCTTTACAAAAGGTTGGGTGGGAAACCGACCACTGGATCAACTGGAGGCTTTGAGGCCGTTACTCCCTCGGAAAAATCTCAGAGTGCCACTAAAGTGATTGAGGATGAAACAGTCGGTGAAGATAAGGCTTCAAAGTTTTCCCTTCAAAACCGGCCTGGGTTTTCTCTTCAAAACAACAAGTAGAATGTAGGTGAATCTTCTCAATATCACAATCGGAGAGCTTTTGGGTCTTGTCCATTTTAATATGAGCTGTAATTAACTAGTAGGTATTACATCCCTGCTGTGCCAGATATAGACTACTCCTGAGATGGAAATTTTTGTCTGGTTTGAAAGTTGAAACTGATTCAACAATGATATGAATTCTCTGATCATTTAGGTGAAGTGGGGTTTTACTTGATTACTAGTTACAAGTAATGCAATTACTTTTCGGTTCATCTTTTGTGTAAACAATGCAGAGGTCCGTTTTGGCAAAGGATCTGCATAACAGTTGCATTATTAATTAAACAGATTGGATGAGGAAACTCCGAAAGCGATTCTCAAGCAATGAGTTACAGCTTGCAATTTAGAAGTCGTAACAGTTGTAGCACTATTCTGTTTGCTGTTGTCATAGTTGGGTCAATTCTGTGTAGAGAATCTGATTTTGTTGCCGATACCTTGATAAACATGAAGGTTTTTTCCGGGAAGAAATTAAAATGCTTGTATGTTATCAACACGATATGTAGCAGTGAGGTTACAATCCTTATGTTACCTTTTGCATTTTATGAATGTCTGACCAGTTCCTCTTCCTCTGATTCTGTCTATACGTACTTGAAATAATATTATTACTCACCAAACATGACTTCGTCGTCCGAAGTATTAATGCATGTAAGTATTAATCTATTTGAACACATATGGAGTTGTAATTTTAAATGCATGGAGTAGGAGAAAATTTATAAACCATGAACTAAGTGTAGGGCGGAGCAATTATTTGTATCGAATTTCTCAGATGAACTTTCATTGTTCTCATATATTTCGAGAAGGTAACAGAGTTACAGATGTATTGACAAATGAAGAGATAAAGTCTTCTGGTGTGACGTGATGGGACTTGCGCTCAAATTTTGTTATATCTTTTTGTAATAACGATTGTTTGGGGCTTCCCACTTTTCGTTTTGTTAGCTTTTTTTGTTTTTAATAGGAGTTGAGTTAAGCCATTTCTACTATGGTGTATTTATGAGTTAGGTCTCTTCTACTATGGTACATTATTATTTTACTTTTTAATAAATTACTCCGTTTCATCAAGGTTTAAGCAAGATAAAAAATAAAAAATAAAAAATAATAATAATTAGAATTCCTACATCATCACCACCCAGTTTCAGCCCCAGTCTTCACTTTTCGTCGTCTCCTTCTCTCTGTCCTCCATTATTTCCCCTACATGAAAATTGAAACACCTTCTCTCGATCGTGTACAAATTATTTTCGAGTGATTGAGCATCTTGAGCAGACCTCTCATCACTAATCAATCATTTTCTGATGGCGTTGAGCACCCAAACTGGGTCTGCAGGTTCAGCTTTGCCATGGAAGTACGACGTGTTTCTGAGCTTCAGAGGCGAAGACACCCGTAAGAACTTCACAGATCACTTGTATGACAAGTTGCAGTGGCGAGGAATCAGGACTTTCAGGGATGATCCACACCTTGAAAGAGGCACAACAATCTCTCCAGAACTCCTCACTGCAATCGAGCAATCCAGGTTTGCGATCATTGTTCTCTCGCCAAACTATGCTACTTCCAAGTGGTGCTTGCTTGAACTGTCTAAGATTGTTCAATGGATGGAAGAGAGAGGGAGAATTCTGCCAATCTTTTATGAGGTGGAACCCTCTGATGTGAGATATCAAAGGGGAAGCTTTGCTGAAGCGTTTGAAAAACATGAAGAGAAGTTCGGGGAAGGTAATAAGGAGGTGGAAGGGTGGAGGGAATGTTTAACCAAAGTGGCCAATTTCGCTGGATGGAGTTCAAAGGATTACAGGTAAGATCATCAAATGACTCAGACATAACGTACTTTAATGTTTGAATGCTCTTGAGTATTGTAACTTCGAAAATGTTAGCTTAGATTAGTGAAACTCAATAGGATCATAGAATGCCTACACTATTATTGCAGTTCCATTTGTATCTTACAAGTGAACTTTATATTCAATATGTTCATATATTCAGCACAAGAATTGTGATATTCTTATTGTAGGTATGAAACAGAACTTATCAGAGACATTGTGCAAGAACTGTGGAGCAAAGTGCGTCCTAGTCTCACTTTATTTGGTTCCTCAGAGAAGTTGGTTGGAATGGATACTAAGCTGGAGGAAATAGATGTTCTTTTAGATAAAGAAGCAAATGATGTTCGCTCTATAGGGATATGGGGGATGGGTGGGTTGGGTAAGACAACCCTTGCTAGACAAGTTTATGTGAGAGTCTCTCATCAATTTGAAGTCTGCATATTTCTTGCTAATGTCAGAGAGGTTTCCGCAACTCAGGGTCTTGTTCATCTACAAAAACAAATTCTTTCCCAGATCTTGAAGGAAGAAAATGTTCAAGTGTGGAATGTTTATAGTGGAATCACTATGATAAAGAGATGTTTTTGTAATAAAGTGGTTCTTCTAGTTCTTGACGATGTGGATCAACCCGAGCAACTGGAAAACTTGGTGGGAGAAAAAGACTGGTTTGGTTCAGGAAGTAGAATCATCATTACAACTAGAGATCGGCATGTCCTAGTCACATACGGTGTAGAAAAACCTTATGAGTTGAAGGGATTAAACGAAGATGAAGCTCTTCAGCTCTTTAGTTGGAAAGCTTTTAGGAAATATGTGCCTGAAGAAGATTATGCAGAACTCTCTAAAAGTTTTGTCATGTATGCTGGAGGTCTCCCCTTAGCTCTTAAAACTTTGGGGTCTTACTTGTACCAAAGGAGTCCAGATGCATGGAATTCTGCATTGGCAAAACTACGGAGTACTCCAAACAAAACAATTTTCGATTTGCTGAAAGTGAGTTATGATGGACTTGATGAGATGGAGAAGAAAATTTTTCTGGACATCACATGTTATTCTTCGCAACGTCAAGCCAGTTTTATTATTGAACTACTATATAGTTCTGACATTTGCAATCGTATTGCAATAGAAGTTCTTGTTGATAAATCTCTCTTAACTAGATCACAAGGAAACCAAATAGGTATACATGATTTGATACAAGAAATGGGATGTGCAATTGTTCGCCAAGAGTCTTATGAAGAGCCAGGTGGGCGCAGTCGGTTGTGGCTTCGCAATGACATTTTTCATGTATTCACAAAGAATACGGTAAGATTTTAAACAAATTGAATCACCAAACGTGGATGGCACTGTCATTACATTTAACATGAAACCTTCTTTATCCTGGAAATGACTTATCTGCTATAACAGGGAACAGAAGCCATTGAAGGCATAATGTTACACTTGGGAAAATTAGAAGAGGCAGATTGGAATCTTGAAGCCTTCTCTAAAATGCGTAAACTGAAGCTGCTCTACATTCATAATTTAAGGCTTTCTCTTGGCCCCAAATATCTTCCTAATGCCTTGATATTTCTGAATTGGAGTTGGTATCCTTCAAAATCTCTCCCACCAGCTTTTCAACCGGATGATCTTACTGAACTTAGTTTGGTGCATAGCAATATTGATCACCTCTGGAATGGAATAAAAGTAAGTCATTGAATATCTTCTGTGCACGCATATAATTAAAATTCAAAGGTTCTGCATGAGAGCTGATTGTTCTACCATTCTTCATGCTTTCTACAGTACTTGAGCAAGTTGAAATCTATCGACCTTAGTTACTCCATAAACTTGACAAGGACACCAGATTTCACAGGTATTCCAAGTCTTGAGAGGTTGGTTCTTGTAGGTTGTACCAAGCTAGTTAAGATTCATCCATCCATTGCATTGCTCAAGAGACTCAAAATTTGGAATTTTAGAGACTGCAAAAGTATTAAGAGTCTACCGAGTGAAGTGCATATGGAGTTTCTTGAAACATTTGATGTATCTGGCTGCTCAAAGCTGAGAAGGATTCCAGAATTTGTGGGGCAAATGAAAAGATTTTCAAAGCTATCTTTAGGTGGGAGTGCTGTTGAGAAACTGCCTTCATCAATTGAGTTATTGAGTGAGAGTCTGGTGAAGCTTGATTTGAATGGAAGTGTTAAAAGAGAGCAGCCGTACTCCTATTTTCATCAGCTGCAGAATCTCATAGAATCATCTTTTGGTTTCTTTCCAAGAAAGAGTCCTCACCCTTTGATTCCTCTATTAGCTTCCTTGAAACATTTCTCTTGTTTGAGGGAATTAAAAATGAACGACTGTAATCTCTGTGAAGGAGAGATTCCCAATGATATTAGTTCTTTGTCCTCCTTACAGAGCTTGCAACTCAGAGGAAACAATTTTGTTAGCCTTCCTGCAAGCATTCATTTGCTTTCTAAGCTTAAACATATTAATGTAAGGGATTGCAAAAGGCTTCAACAATTGCCAAAACTTCCGGTAAATCGCCGCTTACATGTGCTAGCCGACAATTGTACTTCGTTACAAGTGTTTCCAGAGCTAATGCGGTTGCTTGAGGTTCCTCTCTCTCTCTC
>NC_020497.1:20665190-20672483 GCF_000184155.1 Fragaria vesca subsp. vesca | reverse complement strand
GTACGTACGTACGTACGTACGTCGTCGTCGTCGTCGTCTCTCTCTCTCTCTCTCTCTCTCTCTCTCTCTCTCTCTCTCTCTCTCTCTCTCTCTCATGATGGTTCATATGCAGGAAACCTCTCGTTTTTGGACTGATTTCTATTTGGTAATTCCTGGAAGTGAAATTCCTGAGTGGTTCAAAAATAATCAAAGTGTGGGAGGCTCGGTAATTGAGAAGTTACCTTCGGATGCAAGTGATAGCAAGTTGATTGGGTTTGCTGTATGTGCTCTATTTCTGCCTCCAGACAATCCGTCTGCCGATCCTGATTTATTTGTCTTTACTTGGTACAATTATAGTGCCGGTACTTTGTTAAGAAAATTTTGTTTCATTATAAATCCGAGTTTTTCACATCACATTATGTTAGCTATTTTGCCCCAAAGGCGTCTAAAGGACACATGCAATGAGGTGGAGTTTGTCTTTGAAATCCTTTCACGGGGATGCCCGAAGTTGAAGCAATGTGGGTCCCGTGCAGTGTACGAGCACGACATGGAAGAGGTGATCAGTAGAATGAACCAATACAAGTGCAACATTTCTGTTTACGAGGCTACGGATGAACAAGAAGGTGCCATGGTTAAGGCAACACAAAAGGCAGCAACAAGCAGAAGCGGTGACTACGACGACGAATATTACTCTGCAGAAGAATGAAAGAATTTCAGCAGAACCCATTGAACCGTCTTCCTTTGTAAGCATCCTGTGCCTCGAAGCAAAAATGAAAGGCTAACACTTGTATTCTCACTAAGAAGTAATTGACCATTTCACATTATGACTCCTAGTTGCAACGGGAAATTCTCAACATCTTTCTTCTCTGTCATGTGGACATATTTTACCATTTGCATGCTCTGTCATCTTGAATTCTTGATCAATAACAAGAAGATCATGTTTGTTATTGATCCACTTCTTTTTCAAGTCTCTATGAGTTTTCAAAGCCAAAAGGAAGCTCATCTTACAAAGTTTTTCTATTTTTGCATTGGATTGAGAAGAATGCTTCACATAGTTTGAAACAAAAGAGTAGAAATTTATAATTTACTGTCATCAATGAAGCTAATTCCCTACGGCAGAAGAATATATACACATGAAGCACTCAAACTCAACCAAAAACATTTTTTCTTTTCAGTAGTAGCATTACCAGAGGGTCCGACAGAAAAGACTCGTTACTTATTTTGCTCTAGCTTCAATCTCATGTTCATCATCAGGGGATCCAGAGGAAATTATCATGGCTCTGATTTCATTTCCTACTAATTCCAGTAAATATCTCAACACACTGGTGTCCATACATCTTGCAAATTAACAGAAGCATAAGAACAATTTCTAAAAACATACTAGGACTAGGGTAGTGGATTTCCATATCATTCCAACCTATGATGCGTACTCGGAAATGAGAATGTTCGCCATCATAGTTGAACACCAAGAGCTCACCTTCTTCAAGCAAGTAAAACTGAGTAAATGCTTTCCACCCCTCCTCTAACCACATATGGTTACCACATGGTGACTTACTCAACTTTACTTTCCAAGGTTCTTCCCAGTTTGGAACTTTGAGGAATGTATGATCCCCCATTTGATGTCCATACTTTGATAGGAAATCCGGGTCACCTTCTGAATTCCCTAGCCCAAGATCGTAACTGAATGAAGACAGTAATCAAAATCAATGCAAGCGAACACAAGATATTAACGAGATTCGGTCAAAAAAATTGACCTACGTCCACCGGTGGATCCACTAAACGAGAAGAATGTTACAACTGAAGAACAATACGGTTCTTCCACCCTCAAATAACCTTTCTCCTCACACTTTAGATTCTCAACAGAGAACTCTTAATCACCCAAACTCTCAAAGCTTGCAACTCTTGAATACTCTAAACTCTCAATTGATCCACACCTAAAACTATGTCTCTAATGTCTTATTTATAGACTCTCAATTAGTCCGACTTACAATAGGATTTAGAACCATAGCAAGAATCCTAAACCTTTACTCCTAAGGATAAACTCTAAGAATCCTAGATACACTAGAATAACTTACCCAAAACCTTCAGAAGTAAAGAATCCAAAACAGACAAGGAATTCGTTTTAAGCCGCAATCCTAACATTGTTCACAGCTGCAGCTGGAAGTTCCTGTACATAGGTATATAGTTAGACTTGGTCACGATGCATAATGGTGGGTTCAAATTAGAGGCAAAAACCAAGGCCAAGGGAATAGAAACACAGTAAACATGAAAACTTGCTAATATCAAAGGCAAAACAAGCCTCAAATCATTACAATGCTGGTAATTTAACCCAATGCTTTAAAAAACGCGCCTCGGGTGTGCCTTGAGGCTTAAAAGGCGCGAGGCGCAGGAAAATTTCATTGTGTTTTGCTGGTTAGGCGCAGAGGCGCAAAAAACGCACCCCCAAGGCGCATAAGGCGCAAAAAACGCACCCTAAGGCGCATAAGGCGTGCGCCTAGTTGAAGCAACAGAAAACGGGGTCGTTTTGGGTAAGTGTTTCGCATAAGGCTGGGGGTCATGCGCCTCCCTCTGTCTTTTCGCCCTCCTTCCCTCCTCCCTCTCCCTCTTCCTCTCCCTCTCGAACACAGAGACACAATCGACCACCACCAAGATTCCACCAGTTCGTGAATCGCGACCACCACAGACCATCCGACCATCGACCACCACCGACCATCTGACCACCACCAGGATTCCGATCATCCGACCAGTCGACCACCGCCTCGTCGCTGTCTTCTACAACTCAATCGCCTCAAACCTCTTCCTCCTAAGCCTCCATTGTAGTCACCAACTCACCTCTGATTTGAGGTACGCAGTACGCACCTCTTCCTCCGAATTTCTGATTCAATTGAACTGTTGTCAGTGTTGTGAATTGTGTTTTCTTAGTATATGATGCAACATTGTGCTCTGATTATCTAAGTATAGATTGGACTCATTGGTGCAAGCTTCCTGTAAATGCTCACAACTCTGTGTTGGTTTTGTGACTTTGTCCAAGTATAGATTGTTTTTGTCAATGGTGTGTTGCAGGCAGCATTTACAGGAAGCTGTCTGTAAATGGTGTGTTGGTTTTGTCAATGGTGTGTTGGTTTTGTCTAAGTATAGATTGCTTTTGTCAATGGTGTGTTGCATGCAGCATTTACAAGAAGCTGCTTGTAAATGGTGTGTTGGTTTTTTTTTCAAAAGGCTTACGCCTTGGTGAAGCTCTCGCTCCATAGCCTTTCTCTCCCAGTTTTCTCATCATCCTTACCAGAGACAAGAGAAGTTGATCAAGGAATCGGAGATAGCTGAAGCATTGATATCCATGTAAGCTTCTGATTTGGTTGATTGTTTGAATTTCGGTGCATGCAGCTTCTGGGTGAGGCAGATGATCTTCAATTTTCATCTCTTTCTCTCAGTTTTCTTCTCTGTTTCTCTTCGATTCCGTCTCTGAGTTGACGGATTACGCCTTTTGCTGCGTGGCTCTGTGTTGTTGGGTAGTGGGTAAGACTGCGGTGGACGAGACCAGCCATCGAGTAAGATTTTGATTGAATCCTTTCTCTTTAGTTTCTGGGAAAGATTTTGATTGAATCCTCTATCTTGAGTTTTATCACTATACCTCTGAACTCTGAATTTCTCACTATACCCATGAAGACTACGATCTCTATAAGAACCAAAAACAACGATTTCATTCAATGTTTTTTTGTCAAAGAAGTTGCATGATTGGATTTTATTTTCGATTTACCAAAAGCAAGCACTGATTAGGCTAACTGTTATCACTATGTTCGTTTATAAAATCTTTTGGACTTCAGTTTTCCATAAGTAGATTTGAGATTTCATATCAGTGTTTTACAACTTTGGCTTTTGTATGTTTTATTACTATGGGTATTGTTTGAAGTTTAAATACTGATCAGAATTTTTTGTTTTTGACAGATTTACAATCAGTGATCTTTTGAGTATTTGAAGTTAGTGTATAAGGTATGTTCCTAATCCTTTGTGGTTGTTCATTGTGTTCTTGAATCATGATTCAAAAGAGAATTGTTGAGAATTGTTTTTGATCTAGAAGATAATTGATTTCTTTTCAGTATTTTTTTTCCCGAATCAATTAACTGGCTTTGCTATTTCAGTGTTTGGTTCTAAGAACCAAGGAAATAACTATATTATTCTAGATGGCGAAAGATTTGGGTCTCTTTTTTTGCTATTTGGTTATGTATGCATGCCTATTCTACAGCTTGGAAGTTTAGGGCAAAGAAAAAGAATTAGAACTTCTTTTTACAAAGAAAAAGATTTTTTTTTTTTTTAGGAGTTTAGGGTCTCCTGGTTAAGAGTAAGAGTATGTACACTAGGTGTAAGCTTTATGGACTCATTAATTGAAACATTCATATTAGCATATCATTAGGATACTTCATAAGTGTAGTTATCTTTTTTCCATAAAAATTGTCAAGATAATGTCTTTTTGGTTTTTGGTTGGTTATATATAATGAATATTGGGTTTATTGTTTATTGCAGGATCCTTCCTAATTGATCTATATCTTGCATTTTGCTGTTTTTATTTTGTAGCACTATCAGGTTTCACAGTGTCAGATAATGATTTTCTTACTGTCAATTATTTATTATTATTTTTTGCTGTCATTAGTTACTGTGATTAGTATTTGAAACAATCAATAATTTTGAAGAGGACATATACCAGTCATATATATGGCTGATTTGCTTTGCCACAAGTGACATAATACGTGTTGCAGTGAACATTTGGGATTAGTTCTGTTGAAATAAACCTCAAAGCAAGTGCTGCATATAAAAAAGACTACATGCTTTGATTGGAAAAATTAAATATGTGGAGGAAGTAAATGCATATCTGCAAAAGTGAATGTTCTTGGACAGGTTGTGATACTGGAAGCAAAGGACTTTGATTTTAGAACTATGGATAACTTTTCTTCTTAGGTAAAGCTCAGTTGTTGCTTTGATTAGATTCAAGGATGCAGTTTTTTAACTGTGTTGGTGCATTTTAGCTTTATATTATCGAACTACTGAAAGTGCAAATACTTTTACTCCAACTAGTTTTCGTTTGTTGGTTTGAATATAAATTTTGGACAGTGAACTATCAGTTGAAGTATTCCTATTTGATTTTAACTGCTAATTTTTGCATTTGGTTTGACTAGATGCATGGCCATGTTTATTTGCATCAACTTAGTTGAGATGGAAATTTTTGTCTGGTTTGAAATTTGAAACTGATTCAACAATGATATGAATTCTCTGATCATTTAGGTGAAGGGTGGTTTTATTTGATTACTAGTTACAAGTAATGCAATTGCGTGAGATTTTGCTTTTCCGTTCATCTTTTGTGTAAACAATGCAGAGGTCCGTTTTGGCAAAACAGTTGCCTTATTAAGTAAACAGATTGGATGAGTATGGAAATCAAGAGGAAACTCCGAAAGCAATATCAAGCGAGTCCATAATCTATTCTCAAGCAATGAGTTACAACTTGCAATTTACAAGTCGTTAACAGTTGTAGCACTAATTTGTTTGGTGTTGTCATAGTTAGGTCAATTCTGTGTAGAGAATCTGATTTTGTTGCCGATACCTTGATAAACGTTGGTCATCTACACTCTTATGAAGGTTTTTTCCGGGAAGAAATTAAAATGCTTCTATGTTGTCAACACGATATTTAGCAGTGACGTTACAATCCTTATGTAAAAGCAAACATCTCTAACACAATGAGAATTGAAAGCTCGAGTTAAAGCAAGCAGGTTGAAGCCCAGCAGTTGAAGCCCAAAACAAAGCATCATTCTCAATCTCACATGCTTGTAATCTTTCCCTGGATTTATGAATGGCTGCTGGAATTGATCTTAATCGACTCTGCTTGTAATCTTTTTTGCTTAATGATAAAGTGGTAATTTATGAATAGCAAATTGGAATAGGTTTTGTAACCAAAAAAATAAAATAAATTGGAATATGTTTCAATGGATATATTTTTTGCTATATCCAAACAACTTCAATTTTCAATGGATATATTTTTTGCTATATCCAAACAATTTCAATTTTCAGTCTTTGGGTAGCATTGTTGTTTTGTGTTAGAGCAACTTTATCAGACTCTCTATTTTAGCTTTTAGCTATTTTAGAGAGCGTGTTTAGCTTTTTTGGATGTTTTAGGAGCTCCAGCAGACTAGCCAAACTTAAACTATTATAATTTTTAACTATCTCGCTAGCTAAATATAGCTAGCGAGATAACTCAAATGAGGCTAGCTATAATTTATTACATTCTTTATAAGATATTTTATGTGATATATAAATATATTTAAACTATTTAATTTATATTTGAAAAATAATGTTAATGTAATGCTAGCTAAAATAGAGAGTATTAATACAGCAACATTTCTAAAGTGGCTAGCCAAAATGACATTTTAGCTAATTTGACTAAAATTTGACTTAAAAATGGCTAGCATTGCTAAAAATGCTCTTAAACTGTGAACAATTCCGTTCTAAACTTCCAATTAAAGGAGTCATCAATTTCTGTTATGTAGGGGGATTCGATTTTATATCAACTAGCCCAAAAAATACTATGTTTAGTTCCACTCTGGTCATTAGGAAACGGAAAATTTTGACAAACCTAACCATCGAACTCTGTGGAATAAATATCATGCGTTGCAGCCAGCGGGCCTGCAGTTCCTTGAAGGTAATAATTTTCCCAGCAAAAGAAAATTATTAAACTTGGGATTACCCATGAAAACTATGACTAGAGCAAGAACAAAAACTTCATCATGGTGACCCAAGTTTCCATTGTTAATTACTAATCAGTCAAGCTCTTCCACAGGGCCTGCAATCGTTATATAACTTCTATTCTATTATGTTGGCCTGCAAAGGAACTGTAATCCAAGTTACTTAAAGTCAAGGACAGGATGAGTTTCCTACTCTGCCTTGTATAATAAGACACACTTGCCTTTCTATTCTCACCAGTCCCTACTCCTTTACCGTTCGTCACTAATATACCACATAATTTATGCAGTAGAAACTTTGGCATTTGGATTTCATGTGTCTGTAATGGTCTGGCATTGTTATTTTGTTTGGGAAAAAGATCCGGCTCCACATGATTGTAATTTTTATTAATAATCCAAGATTCCATTCCACCTATAACAATCTCAGACTGATTCCTTCTTCATTGTTAGTTTTATATAAACTCAACCCGATTGATCCCCACGGCCATCATCGATTTATACTCCAACTTCTTTCCATTCACTCACACCCAGCTGTGTGTTTTCTTGTAAAGCCTGGAATCCGGAATTGTATTCCGCTATGTGATTTTGT
>NC_020497.1:20658536-20664919 GCF_000184155.1 Fragaria vesca subsp. vesca | reverse complement strand
AAGGGGACTTACATATCTATCTTTTGGAGTATCTTCAACATGGGAGGTGTCATTGGTGGGTTGATCCCATTTGTGCTCAATTACAAAAGAACTGAGGCTGCTTCTGTGAATGATGCAACTTATATTGGATTCATGGTGTTTATGAGTATCGGCACGTTTCTGACGCTGGCTATCTTGCCGCCGAGTAAGGTGGTGCGTGACGACGGGACAAAGTGTACTAACATTCAGTACTCGAATGTCACTACGGAGGCGATTGAGATTGGGAAGCTGTTTCTGAATTGGAAGATGCTGCTTATTGTCCCTGCTGCTTGGTCTAGCAACTTTTTTTATACGTACCAGTTTAACAATGTGAATGGGGTGATGTTCAATTTGAGGACTAGGGGTCTGAACAATGTGTTCTACTGGGGTGCACAGATGGCCGGGTCGATTGGGATTGGTTACATAATGGATTTCAGCTTCAAGAGTAGGAGGACGAGGGGGTTTTTCGGCATTATAGTGGTGGCTGTACTTAGCAGTGCTATTTGGGCTGGTGGACTTGCCAATCAGCTAGGGTACAGTCGCGGAAATAAGCCAGAGAAGCTGGATTTCAAAGGCGGGTCTGATTACGCTGGACCGTTTGTGTTGTACTTTAGCTTCGGGTTGCTGGATGCCATGTACCAGAGCCTTGTTTACTGGGTCATTGGAGCCTTGGCTGATGATTCTGAAACTCTAAGCAGGTATGACATAGTGACTGTCATTCATTTATGTGCACACAGTGATATAAAAGCATAGTATAGTATCAGAGCTTGTGAACTTGATGTTAACCACTTTTGTGCATGTGTTACAGGTATGTTGGATTCTACAAAGGAGTGCAGAGTGCTGGAGGAGCTGTTGCTTGGCAAGTTGATGCTCGCAATGTCTCGTTCCTTGGTCAATTGATTATGAATTGGGTTTTTACAACTGTGAGCTATCCGTTGTTGATTGTTCTGGTCTTGTTTGCTGTGAAGAATGAGGATGTAGAAGAGGAAATCACTAAGGCCAAGGAGGTTGCACCTAAGGAGGTTGAATAGCTTAATTAGTAATTCCGATAGATTCTTTCAAATTGTCTTTTATGTGCAGAAGATAGATTTTTGTTTGGGAGTTTATGTGCAGAAGCCATGAGGTTGCCCCTCCAATCAACTGGGGAATTCGGATTGTGCCGGAACGTATGGCTTTTGTGATTGAGCGCTTAGGGAAGTACCCCACGCCACTTTGAACTCTGGGATGCATTTCTTCATTCCACTTGTCGACAGAATTGCTTTTGTGCATTCGTTGAAAGAGGAAGTGTCTAATGTGCCTGACCAGACAGCTGTTACCCAAGACAATTTAAAGGTTCAGGTTGATGGGGTTATTTACTTTAAGGTATTATCACATTCTTAAACTGGGATTTGTGTGTCTGGATTGGTTGTTTAACTGGTCACTGAGATTTTGTTTTGTTTTCCTTTTTCCTTTGTTGATGCAGATTGAAGACCCCCACCTGGCCTCTTATGGAGCTGAGCATCCTTTTGATGCAGCTATTCAGGTTGCTCAGGGGATCATGCGTTCTGCACTTGGGAAACTTACTCTTGACAATGCATTCAAGGAAAGGGAAAACATCAACGATGAGATAGTGGTATGATTTTCTTCTTTATCATGATGATAGTCTGTGATTTGTTGCTGGTAATAAGAAAATGTCAGATGCAGATAGTAGTTGTAGGGTTTGTCAATCACTCTCGACAACCCATTGGGAAAAGATATCGCTTAACAATGAGATAGTGGTAGATGTATCTGCTTCTTTGCAACTCATTAGCTCTGCCACTTCCGAATATATCTGGCTATTTTGTTTTGCTCATTTACCGTCTGTTAGCAAGTCTTATATGGTTATATTGGTCTTTCTAACGTTGTTGTATAGATTCAGTGAAAAGTTATATCTTATAAGCTCACCTGTTATCTTGTAGAGGGGTGCAATGAAGCTGCAACATCATATGGCTTGAAGTGCATCTGATGTGTGATAACTGATAAGTAAGACATTTGTATTGCACTATTTTATTCAGATATACTTTTATTTTGTCTGTAACAAAGGTGTGTAACCGCTTGAATTGTCATACTTGTTTAGAGGACATAAATCCTCCTCAAACAGTGAGGCAAGCGATGGAACTGCAAGCAGATGCAGAACGGAAAAAGAGAGTTAAAATTCTTGTGTCTGAAGGTAAGAAATCATATGTTGTTTGTTATTGTAGTTTTTTCATTTTTAAGGGGATATTCTAGTTACATATACCAGGTTCATCAAGTGGCAAATCAAACTCCCTTAAATCTACTAATCTTTCTCAGGTGAGAGGGATGCCGCCATTAACCAAGCAGAAGAGGAGAGGCGTGCTGCATTTTTGGCTGCCGAAGGTAGCTAAATTTTCAATGTAATTTAGTTCCAGAAGTGTGAAATATTGATGAATTTGATGTTGATGTTCCATTATTTGGATAAATTTGGTACTTGTAACTCGACTGCTGACTTTTCAATTCTTTATTTTTTTATTTTATAGGAGAACTTGCTAAAGCAGATGCAGCTTCCAAAGGCTTGTATCTAAGAGGTCTTATGGAAGAAGGAGGTATAGAGGTGAGGTTCTTCACTCCCTGTATTGTGATTGTAGTATTATCAATAAATGTCTGGATTTGCAAAGTTGTTTCTAGAGTGTTTCTTCCTTAATCGTTTGTCTTTCCATATGCACCCATTATTGATACTTGTTTCTTGACTGCAGAGGTTGTTGTTTTAGTGCTTTAAATGTAAAAGCAATCTATTTATAGGCTCAAGGCTGGGAATAACCTTTTCTTTTTTAACCTTTTTTTTTTCTCTTCATAATTAGTTTCAACCTTGAGTTTCATACTAGTTAGCTTTGTAACTTTCATACAAGTTCCTTTTTGTATCCCAACACAGTTGTTTCAAAGGGTTCCTTCGTTACTTAGCTGTAACAGCATCTCATCCTTGTTGTGAAATAGGCCAAAAGGTAACTGGCAAGAATATTGATGAACTTTAGCGTAGTTCAGGACTGAGATTTCGTTTGAGTTAATTATCTTCTTATCCATAAGCTAAAGCTCCTAAGTCAAGAATTCTTCTTTCTGTTGTATCATGTTGCAATGTGTTATATTCTTCAAGAATCAGTAAATCCTAAAACGGGCGAATTATTCATTACTGTCTTATCCTGTGAAAAGAAAAATGTTTGTAGTATATATTATAATTTGATTGTTATAAGCAAGATCATGTAGACTTTTCTTATCTAGTCTGACGTATTATGGTGTATAGACTTGTGAAAATCATATTTTGTACGGATGGAAGAAGGATCTAATGGTCTGATTTGATTTGCAGGCTGCTGGTTTGAAAGTCGCTGAGCAGTATGTTATGGCTTTTGGAAATGTCGCCAAACAGGTGAAAAAAAACTGTTCTTATATATGCTCTAACTGATAATTAAAATTGCCTTCCTTCTAATCTGTGTCTCCTTTACCTTTTTTCCAGAGCACAACACTTTTACTTCCCAATGATGCTACTGGTCTATCCTCCCAGATTTCTCAAGCCATGTTGCTTTACCAAAGGTTGGGTGGGAAACCGACCACTGGATCAACTGGAGGCTTTGAGGCTGTTACTCCCTCGGAAAAATCTCAGAGTGCCACTAAAGTGATTGAGGATGAAACAGTCAGTGAAGAGAAGGCTTCAAAGTTTTCCCATCAAAACCGGCCTGGGTTTTCTCTTCAAAACAACAAGTAGAATGTAGGTGAATCTTCTCAATATCCAATCGGAGAACTTTTGGGTCTTCACAGCAGACTTGTCCATTTTAATTTGAGCTGTAATTAACTAGAAGGTATTACGTCCCTGCTGTGCCAGATATAGACTAATCCTGAGATGGAAATTTTTGTCTGGTTTGAAAGTTGAAACTGATTCAACAATGATATGAATTCTCTGATCATTTAGGTGGAGGAGGGTTTTACTTGATTACTAGTTTACAAGAAATGCAATTGCTTTTCGGTTCATCTTTTGTGTAAACAATGCAGAGGTCCGTTTTGGCAAAGGATCTGCATAACAGTTGCATTATTAATTAAACAGATTGGATGAGGAAACTCCGAAAGCGATTCTCAAGCAATGAGTTACAACTTGCAATTTACAAGCCGTAACAGTTGTAGCACTATTCTGTTTGGTGTTGTCATAGTTGGGTCAATTCTGTGTGGAGAATCTGATTTTGTTGCCGATACCTTGATGAACGTTGGTCATCTACACTCTTACGAAGGTTTTTTCTGGGAAGAAATTAAAATGCTTGTATGTTAACAACACGATATGTAGGAGTCAGGTTACAATCCTTACGTAACCTTTTGCATTTTATGAATGTCTGACCAGTTCCTCTTCCTCTGTTTCTGTCTATCGTACTTGAAATACTATTATCTCACATTCTCACCAAACATGACTTCGTCGTCCGACATAAGCATATTAATCTATTTGAACAGCTATGGAGTTCTAATTTTAAATGCATGAAGTAGGAGAAAATTTAGAAACCATGAATTAAGATATTAGAATTCCTAGATCATCACCACCCATGAATTAATTTTAAAGTTAATGCTTAGTTACTTTCTTAACCTTATGCTAGTTTGGTTAACTCTAGTTAAAATAAACTTTAGTTAATCTTTGACTTTTGTGCACAAGGTAGTGTGTCTAAGAAGACATATACAGTGAACTGATATAACAGTATCAGATCTGCTATCTTTGCATTACAAAAAAAAACAACATCAGAAAAATATATGAAAGAAGAGGACTGAGAGTAACAGCTCCAGCCCATTTCATCAATTCTCTTTGTATCTATTTGATTCTACTATCATCTCTGTATCAAATATATAGCGGTGTGTGTGTGATTGAGTGCAGGAGATCAAGATCAAGGCAACGTACCTGATTGAAGTGTGAAGAGCAGTTGTATAAGAGTGCAACAAGCTTGGATCAGGGGAGGTGAGTTACAGAGATACCCCAACATCTGGTATCAGAGCTTAGTCTGATCAAGGCTAAGCTGGGTGCTGTGATTTCTGAAAGAAGAGGAGATACAACCATGGCAAGCTCAAGCTCAAGTGGTGATCTTCGAGCTCCAATGTTTGTTGGAGACAATTACGACTTCTGGAGCATCAAGATGAAAACAGTACTCAAATCTTATGATATTTGGTACTTAGTTGAAGATGGCTTTGATAATCCAGCAAGTACGGAAGGTTTGACAGATGCTCAGAAGGTGGAGTTGAGATCAAACATGAAGAAGGATGCTAAAGCTCTTGCAATAATCCAGCAAGCAGTTACAGATGAGATCTTCCCTAATATTGCAAATGAGGAGTCTTCAAAATCTGCGTGGGATGTTCTAGCTGAAGAATACAGAGGTACTAAAGAAGTTAGAGCTGTAAAAGTTCAGTCTTTACGTAGAGATTTTGAATACACTAGAATGAAAGATGGTGAAGCTCTTGATGATTATCTCACTAGGCTGACAAATATAGTGAACCAAATGAAAACTTATGGAGAACCTCTTGAAGATAAGAGAGTAGTGCAGAAAATTCTTATTAGCTTATCGGAGAAGTTCGATGCCGTAGTTTCTGTTATTGATCTGACAAAAGACATTGAAACCCTAAGGGTTCAAAAAGTCATTGGTTGTTTAAAAGCCTATGATCAAAGGTTGAATAAGCGTGCTGAAAATGAAATGGAGAGTGCTTTCCAGACGCTCAGCCTTAGTTCAAAGAATTCTGGACAAGCTAGTTCTTCTCAAGGCAAAAGCAATGCGCCTAAGAAGAATTGGAAAGGCAAAAACAAGAAGTGGGAAAAGAAGAGCAGCAATGAAGAAAGGGGTAGCTCAAGTAACGGGGTTATGGTGAAATGCAAAACATGTGACGAGTTTCACCTTGGTGCCTGTTGGTTTAAAGGAAAAGCAAAATGTTAGACTTGTGACAGGTTTGGGCATGTAGCAAAAGATTGCAACCGAAACAAACACCAAGCTCATTTCACAGAAGAACAAGATGATGATGATGATGGCAACATGTTCTTTGCTTGTCAAGCAGCAACTATAGCAAAAGATGAAAGCATCTGGTTTGTTGACAGTGGCTGCAGCAACCATATGACAGCAAATGAGTCCATTCTTATGGACATGGATACGTCAGTGAGCAGAAGGGTAAAGATGAGCAATGGTCAATTGGCACAAGCAAGAGGAAGAGGAACACTTGTTAGTTGAAAACAAAGAAAGGAAGAAGATTTATAAGAGAAGTGTTGTTGGTTCCAGAATTGGATCAAAACCTTCTAAGTGTTGGGCAACTTCAACATAATGGTTACCCAGTACTTTTTGATGAAGATTTGTGCACAATCTATGACAAGAAAAAGAATATGCAGA
>NC_020497.1:20642428-20656781 GCF_000184155.1 Fragaria vesca subsp. vesca | reverse complement strand
ATAAAGTAAGTCATTGAATATCTTCTGTGCACGCATATAATTAAAATTCAAAGGTTCTGCATGAGAGCTGATTGTTCTACCATTCTTCATGCTTTCTACAGTACTTGAGCAAGTTGAAATCTATCGACCTTAGTTACTCCATAAACTTGACAAGGACACCAGATTTCACAGGTATTCCAAGTCTTGAGAGGTTGGTTCTTGTAGGTTGTACCAAGCTAGTTAAGATTCATCCATCCATTGCATTGCTCAAGAGACTCAAAATTTGGAATTTTAGAGACTGCAAAAGTATTAAGAGTCTACCGAGTGAAGTGCATATGGAGTTTCTTGAAAAATTTGATGTATCTGGCTGCTCAAAACTGAAAATGATTCCAGAATTTTTGGGGAAAACGAAATTATCAAAGCTTTGTTTAGGTGGGAGTGCTGTTGAGAAACTGCCTTCATCAAGTGAGCACTTGAATACGAGTTTGATGGAGCTTGATTTGAATGGAATTGTTACAAGTGAGCAGCCGTACTCCCTTTTTCTTAGGCTGCAGAATCTCATGGTATCATCTTTTGGCTTCTTTCCAAGAAAGAGTCCTCAATTAGCTTCCTTGAAGCATTACTCTTGTTTGAGGGAATTAAATCTGAACGACTGTAATCTCTATGAAGGAGATATTCCCAATGATTTTGGTTCTTTGTCCTCCTTAGAGTTTTTGGAACTCAGAGGAAACAATTTTGTTAGCCTACCTGCAAGCATGCATTTGCTTTCTAAGCTTTCTTATATTAATGTAAGAGAATGCAAAAGGCTTCAACAATTGCCAGAACTTCCAGTAAATCACCACTTACATGTGGAAGCCGACAATTGTACTTCATTACAAGTGTTTCCAGGACCATCAGATTTGTGCCCATCTGCTTTTTCGCTAATCAATTGCTTGAGTACGGTCGCTAATCAAGATGCTAGTTATTTTTTGTATTCAGCGCTAAAGCGGTTGCTTGAGGTTCCTCTCTCTCTCTCTCTCTCTCTCTGATGGTTGGTATGGTGCAGGTAACCCCTCATTTCAACCATCTCCGGTTGGCAATTCCTGGAAGTGAAATTCCTGTGTGGTTCAGTAATCAAAGTGTGGGAGACTCGGTGACTGAGAAGTTCCCTTTGGATGCAAGTAATAGCAAGTTGATTGGATTTGCTGCATGTGCTCTAATTGTACCTCAAGAAAATCCGTCTGCCAGACCTGATTTATTTAGCTTTAATTGGTACAATTATAGTACCGGTACTTTGTTAGGAGGATTTAGTTTCTTTATATATCCAGGTTTTTCAGATCACCTTATGTTAGCTATTTTGCCCAAATGCCGTCTAAAGGACACATGCAATGAGGTGAAGTTTGTCTTTGAAATCATTTCATTGGGAAACAACAGAGAGGTGAAGCAATGTGGGTCCCGTGCACTGTACGAGCACGAGATGGAAGAGGTGATCAGTAGAATGAACCAATCCAAGTGCAACATTTCTCTTTACGAGGCTACGGATGAACAAGAAGGTGCCATGGTCAAGGCAACACAAAAGGCAACAACAAGCAGAAGCAGTGGCTCCGACGACGAATATTACTCTGCAGAAGAATGAAAGAATTTCAGCAGAACCCATTGAACCGTCTTCCTTTGTAAGCATCCAGTGCCTCGAAGCAAAAATGAAAGGCTAACACTTGTATTTTCACTAAGAAGTAATTGACCATTTCACATTTCAACATCTTTGTTCTCTCTCATGTGGACACATTTTACCATTTGTACGCTCTGCCATCTTGAATTCTTGATCAATAACAAGAAGATCATGTTTGCTATTGATCCACTTCATTTTCAAGTCTGTTAGTTTTCAAAGCCAAAAGGAAGCTCATCTCATAAAGTTTTTCTATTTTTGGATTGAGAAGAATGCTTCACATGGTTTGAAACAAAAGAGTATAAATTTATAATTCACTGTCATCAATGAAGCTAATTCCCTATGGCAGAGGAATATATACACATGAAGCACTCAAACTCAGCCAAAAACATTTTTTTTTTCCAGTAGTAGCATTACCAGAGGTTCCGATTGAAAATACTCGTTACTTATTTTGCTCTAGCTTCAATCTCATGTTCATCACCAGAGGATCCAGATGAAATGACAATGACTCTAGCTTCATTTTCTTGCTCATCACCAAAGGATCCGGAGGAAATTATCACGGCTCTGACTTTATTTCCTGTTAATTCCAATGAATATCTCAATACACTGGTGTCCATACATCTTGCAAATTAACATAAGCATAAGAACATTTTCTAAAAACATACCAGGACTAGGGTAGTGGATGGAACTTTCCATATCATCCCAACCTATGATGCGTACTCGGAAATGAGAATGTTCGCCATCATAGTTGAACACCAAGAGCTCACCTTCTTCAAGTAAGTAAAACTGAGTAAATGCTTTCCACCCCTCCTCTAACCACATATGGTTACCACATGGTGACTTACTCAACTTTACTTTCCAAGGTTCTTCCCAGTTTGGAACTTTGAGGAATATATGATCCCCCATTTGATGTCCATACTTCTTCACAGCTGCAGCTGGAAGTTCTTGTACATAGGTATATAGTTAGACTTGGTCACAATGCATAATGGTGGGTTCAAATTAGAGGCAAAACAAGCCACAAACAGATGAAGATACAGCTAAAAACCAAGGCCAAGGGAATAGAGACTTGCTAATATTGAAGGCAAAACAAGCCTCAAATCATTACAATGCTGGTAATTTAACTATCTATTATAGCGCTGGCGCTGCTTACTATTCTTATTCATAACAATGCGCGGGCGCTTGAGCTTAGTAATGGGCCTGGTGTTGGGCCTGCGTTTGGGGCATGCTGCGTGGCTTTGTGTTCTTGCTCCACGATTAGAGAGAACACTAATGAGAGGTCAAGCCACTCTCTCTGCCTTTTTTTCATCGATCTCTTTCTCTCCCAGTTTTCTCTTCATCTCTACTCATCATCCTTACCAGACCGATTCGAGTGATTGGTTTACTGTTTTGTTATTGCTGGGGCTGGGACGGCTGGGTGAGAGATCGGGGTAACCCTACCAGCTGTGTTTAGAGATATCGAGGTCACATGCCGGGAGAGGAAGTGACTTCATGCTGGGATGAGGTGATACCTTTTGCTTATGTTCAATTTCAATTCTGGGTTTTATCTGAGTTCGTATTCCCTCAGATTTCGGCCACCGATTCTGTTTTGGGTTTTGTTTTCTTTTCTGTAAGAATCAGAGACAGAGAAGTTGATCAAGGAATTGGAGATATCTGAGGCATTGATATCCAGGCTGCTGGTTTGAAAGTTGCTGAGCAGTATGTTATGGCTTTTGGAAATGTCGCCAAACAGGTGAAAAAAGAAGCATTGAACTTTTTGTGTATGCTGTTCTTATAATATGCTCAAAACTGATAATTAAAATTGCCTTCCTTCTAATCTGAGTCTCCTTTACCTTTTTTCCAGAGCACAACACTTTTACTTCCTAATGATGCTACTGGTCTCTCCTCCCAGATTTCTCAAGCCATGTTGCTTTACAAAAGGTTGGGTGGGAAATCGACCACTGGATCAACTGGAGGCTTTGAGGCCGTTAATCCCTCGGAAAAATCTCAGAGTGCCACTAAAGTGATTGAGGATGAAACAGCCAGTGAAGAGAAGGCTTCAAAGTTTTCCCTTCAAAACCAGCCTAGGTTTTCTCTTCAAAACAACAAGTAGAATGTAGGTGAATCTTCTCAATATCACAATCGGAGAACTTTTGGGTCTTCACAGCAGACTTGTCCATTTTAATATGAGCTGTAATTAACTAGAAGGTATTACATCCCTGCTGTGGCAGATATAGACTAATCCTGAGATGGAAATTTTTGTCTGGTTTGAAAGTTGAAACTGATTCAACAATGATATGAATTCTCTGATCATTTAGGTGAAGGGTGGTTTTACTTGATTACTAGTTACAAGTAATGCAATTGCGTGAGGTTTTGCTTTTCCTGGTACCTTTTGTGTAAACAATGCAGAGGCCCGTTTTGGCAAGGATCTGCATTACAGTTGCATTATTAAGTAAACAGATTGGCTGAGTATGGAAATCAATCGGGGAAACTCCGAAAGCGATATCAAGCGAGTCCCTAATCTATTCTCAAGCAATGAGTTACAACCTGCAATTTACAAGTCGTAACAGTTGTAGCACTATTCTGTTTGGTGTTGTCATAGATGGTTAATTCTGTGTAGAGAATCTGATTTTGTTGCCGATACCTTGATAAACATGAAGGTTTTTTCCGGGAAGAAATTAAAATGCTTGTATGTTATCAACACGATATGTAGCAGTGAGGTTATAATCCTTATGTTACCTTTTGCATTTTATGAATGTCTGACCAGTTCCTCTTCCTCTGATTCTGTCTATACGTACTTGAAATAATGACTTGGTCATCCGCCATAAGTATATTAATCTATTTGAACACCTATGGAGTTGTAATTTTAAATGCCTGAAGTACGAGAAAATTTATAAACCATGAATTAAGTGTAGGGTGGAGCAATTCCTTGTACCGAATTTCTCAGATGAACTTTCACTCTTCTCATATATTTCGAGAAGGTAACAAAGTTGCAGATGCATTGACAAATGAAGGGATAAGTCTTCAGGTTTGACGTGGTGGGACTTGCCCCCAACTTTTGTTATTTCTCTTTGTAATAATGATTGGTTGGGGTTTCCCATCTTTCGTTCTGTTAGTTTTTGTTATTTTATTGTGAGTTATATGTTTATTTTTTGTTTTTGATAGGAGTGGAGCTAAGTCCCTTCTCTTATGGGTCTATGGTGTATTTGTCATTTTCCTTTTTAATAAATTATTCTCGTTTCATCGAGGTTTAAAGCCAAAAAAAAGGAAAAAAAAAATAATTAGAATTCCTACATCGTGCTCTTCTAATTAAGAGGTGTTGGGATGTGCTTTCTTCTTCCTCTCCAGCTTCTGTTTTACTTAGAGCTCGGTTCTTGAAGGAAGATTTTCAGCCTCTAAAGTCTTATAAGAGATCTTCAGTCTGGTTGGGTATAAAAAAGGTTTGGCCTACTTTCTTTAATTCATTGCAGTGGTGTGTGGGAGATGGTAGGAAAATTTCTTTTTGGCTTGATAATTGGCTGGGGAAGCCTCTGGCTTCTAGTATTGGAGTGATTGGCTGCATCCCTCTTCATGCCAAGGTGAATGAGTTTATTGTGGACTCGCATTGGGCTCTACCAGCTCTAACAGCAAAAGAAGCATTTGTCTATTTTTCAAGTCATATTGTTCGCCGAAGCTGGGGAAAAGTTATATGGAGTAAAGCAATCCAACCATGCAAAAGTCTTGTTGTTTGGAAGGCTCTTCATGGGCGATTGTTAACTGATGATGCATTGCAGAGGCGTGGTTTTTCCCTCCCATCTTGTTGTTCCTTCTGTGGTAGTCATGCCGAGACGGGGGTACATCTTCTTCTACGCTGCCCTCGAATTATGGTTTTATGGAAATGGGTGTGCCTTCTATTTAGTCATTCTTTCTCCCCATGGAGTAGTCTTGAAGATGTATTTTTGGGAGGTTGGGTGTCAGCCTTCTCCAAGCAGAAACGGAGGCTTTGGATTTTTATAGCTTGCACTCTAATCTGGTATATTTGGATCACTAGAAATCTGCTGCGTTTTGAAGGTAAGGTTTTCGATGCTTTAGAGGCCCAGCGTCATCTTCTGGATTTGTTCAAGGAATCGGTTCGGGAATCTTTTCATACCTACAACAACCATGCAGTTGTTTCTGTTTACTCTAGGCTTGGTATCTCACAATTATCGGCCAATGCTCCTAGTTTCACTCCTCAGTATGAAGCTACTGACTGATTTTTTATATGGTCCACATTTGTGGGACTGTATGCATGCAAGGTTGAGCATATGTTTTTTTCTTTATTTAGGGAAGTGCATGATACAGGAGGTCAGGTTTTGTTCCCCTCCTTTTTTTGTATTACCTTTATATTTTTAATAAGATAGGGGGCTAATTACCCTCAATTAAAAAAAAATAAAAAAAAAAGAAAAAAGTTTCAGCCCTAGTCTTCACTTTTAGTCGTCTCCTTCTCTACTGTGAGCGAGATGTTGACAAGCGTGCAATTTGGTTTAAGACTTCCTATATTTCCAAATCAACCTTATGAGTTTCTGCATGTAGGACGAAAACGAAGACTACCAAGTATTTCAGTTGAGACCTTTCTAAGTCGTCGCTGCTTAGATTAGATACATGAAGTCCAAAACCTACCTCAGATTACATCATAGACTTTAAAGCCAAGAGACTTTCATTGTCCACCACCCAAACTAATATCATTTCATTCTGTTGGAATGAAAATGTATAATTTCATTACGTGAAGTCTCTTCCACGTATGGATTCCTAGACAAAGGAGTCGAGGACTTGGAATATAGACTTTTAGACATTTACATCCTATAAATTAACTTGCGCTCCCAAAAGCAGCTACTCAATCTCACAAGATTTTGAAAACTTTGTATAATGAATAGGTCTGCTTTATTCAAACCTACCATGCGCCTTACTGTTGTTCACTACATGCATGAAAGTTGAAACACCTTCTCTCGATCGTGTACAAATTATTTTCGAGTGATTGAGCATCATGAGCAGACCTCTGATCACTAATCAATCACTTTCTGATGGCGTTGAGCACCCAAACTGGGTCTGCAGGTTCAGCTTTCCCATGGAAGTACGACGTGTTTTTGAGCTTCAGAGGCGAAGACACCCGTAAGGGCTTCACAGATTACTTGTATGACAAGTTGCAGTGGCGAGGAATCAGGACTTTCAGGGATGATCCACACCTTGAAAGAGGCACAACAATCTCTCAAGAACTCCTCACTGCAATCGAGCAATCCAGGTTTGCGATCATTGTTCTCTCGCCAAACTATGCTACTTCCACTTGGTGCTTGCTTGAACTGTCTAAGATTCTTGAATGCATGGAGGAGAGGGGGTCTATTCTGCCAATATTTTATGAGGTGGAATCCTCTGATGTGAGACATCAAAGAAGGAGCTTTGCTGAAGCGTTTGAAAAACATGAAGAGAAGTTTGGAGAAGGAAATAAGGAGGTGGAAGGGTGGAGAGGTGCTTTAACCAAAGTGGCCAATCTTGCTGGGTGGAGTTCAAAGAAGTATAGGTAAGATCAAATAACGGACTTTGATGTTTTGAATGTCTTTGATGATTGAAATCTCCAAATTGTGAGCTTCAAATTAGTGACTGCTTAGACACACTATGCCATGCACATTGAACTATATATTGACCTAATTTGATGGTTCACATCTGAAGTTTTACTCTATAGGAGCATAGAATGCCCACTTTCTTACTGCGGTTCAGTTCAAACATAGAAGTGAAACTTATTATGTTCATATATTCAGCTTGAGAATTGTTGTATTCTTATTGTAGGTATGAGACAGAGCTTATCAAAGCGATTGTGCAAGTACTGTGGAGCAAAGTGCATCCTAGTCTCACTGTATTTGGTTCCTCAGAGAAGTTGGTTGGAATGGATGCTAAGCTGGAGGAAATAGATGTTCTTTTAGATAAAGAAGCAAATGATGTTCGCTTTATAGGGATATGGGGGATGGGTGGTCTTGGTAAGACAACCCTTGCTAAACTAGTTTATGAGAAAATCTCTCATCAATTTGAAGTTTGCATCTTCCTTGCTAATGTCAGAGAGGTTTCCGCCACCCATGGTCTAGTTTATCTACAGAAGCAAATTCTTTCCCAGATGTTGAATGAAGAAAATGTTCAAGTATGGGATGTTTATAGAGTAATCACTACGATAAAAAGATGCTTTTGTCATAAAGCGGTTCTTCTAGTTCTTGACGATGTGGATCAATCAGAACAACTGGAAAACTTGGTGGGAGAAAAAGACAGCTTTGGTTTGAGAAGTAGAATCATCATTACAACTAGAGATCGGCAAGTACTAGTCACACATGATATAGAAGAACCATATGAGTTGAAGACACTGAACGAAAATGAAGCTCTTAAGCTCTTCAGTGGGAAAGCCTTCAGGAAAGACGAGCCTGATCAAGATTATGTAGAACAGTCCAAGAGTTTTGTTAGGTATGCTGGAGGTCTTCCCTTAGCTCTTAAAACTTTGGGGTCTTTCTTGTATAAAAGAAGTGCACATTCATGGAGTTCTGCACTGCAAAAACTACAACAAACTCCCAACCGAACAGTTTTTGAAATACTGAAAATAAGTTTTGATGGACTTGATGAGACGGAGAAGAAAATTTTTCTGGACATTGCTTGTTTTCACAGGCTGTATAACAACGAGTCTATGATTGAACTTGCATACAGCTCTGAATTTTGCACTCGTATTACAATAGATGTTCTTGTTGAGAAATCTCTCTTAACTATTTCATCAGACAATGAAATAGGTATACATGATTCGATACGAGATATGGGATGTGAAATTGTTCGCCAAGAGTCTTATGAAGATCCTGGCAGACGCAGTCGGTTGTGGCTTCGGAATGACATTTTTCATGTATTCACAAAGAATACGGTAAGGTTTTAAACAAATTGAATTACCAAGCTTGGATAAGCACTGTCATTTTATTTAACAAGTAAAACACTTAATCGTGGAATTTACCTATCTGTTTTAACAGGGAACAGAAGCCATTGAAGGCATATTGTTGTACTTGGATAACTTAGAGGAGACAGATTGGAATCTTGAAACTTTCTCTAAAATGTGTAAACTAAAGTTGCTCTACATTCATAATTTGAGGCTTTCAGTTGGCCCAAAATATCTTCCCAATGCCTTGAGATATCTGAATTGGAGTCGGTATCCTTCAAAATATCTCCCACCAGGTTTTCAGCCGGATGAACTTACCGAACTTAGTTTGGTTTTTAGCAACATTGATCACCTCTGGAATGGAATAAAAGTAAGCCATTGAATATTTAAATTTTAAAGTTCCTGCTTGGAAGCTGACTTTTCTACCATTCTTCATGTTTTCTACAGTACTTGAGCAAGTTGAAATCTATCGATCTTAGTTACTCCGTAAACTTAACAAGGACCCCAGATTTCACAGGTACTCCAAATCTTGAGAAGTTGGTTTTTGTAGGTTGTACGAATTTAGTTAAGATTCATCCATCCATTGCATTGCTCAAGAGACTCAAAATTTGGAATTTTAGAGACTGCAAAAGTATTAAGAGTCTACCGAGTGAAGTGCATATGGAGTTTATTGAAATATTTGATGTATCTGGCTGCTCAAAGCTGAAAAGGATTCCAGAATTTGTGGGGCAAATGAAAAGATTATCAAAGCTATCTTTAGGTGGGAGTGCTGTTGAGAAACTGCCTTCATCAATTGAGTTATTGAGTGAGAGTCTGGTGAAGCTTGATTTGAATGGAAGTGTTATAAGAGAGCAGCCGTACTCCCTTTTTCTTAAGCTGCAGAATCTCATGGTATCATCTTTTGTCTTCTTTCCAAGAAAGAGTCCTCACCCTTTGATTCCTCTATTAGCTTCCTTGAAGCATTTCTCTTGTTTGAGGGAATTAAATCTGAACGACTGTAATCTCTGTGAAGGAGAGATTCCCAATGATATTAGTTCTTTGTCCTCCTTACAGAGCTTGCAACTCAGAGGAAACAATTTTGTTAGCCTTCCTGCAAGCATTCATTTGCTTTCTAAGCTTAGACATATTAATGTAAGGGATTGCAAAAGGCTTCAACAATTGCCAGAACTTCCGGTAAATCACCACTTACATGTGCTAGCCGACAATTGTACTTCGTTACAAGTGTTTCCAGAACCATCAGATTTGTGCCCAGCTTTTTTATTCACTGGCATCAATTGCTTGAGTACGGTCGCTAATCAAGATGCTAGTTATTTTTTGTATTCAGCGCTAAAGCGGTTGTTGCTTGAGGTCTCTCTCTCTCTCTCTCTCTCTCTCTGATTATTTTTGTATATGTCTCTTATGATGGTTCATATGCAGGATCCTGGGCTTTATTTCTGTTTCGTAATTCCTGGAAGTGAAATTCCTGAGTGGTTCAAAAATAATCAAAGTGTGGGAGGCTCGGTAATTGAGAAGTTACCTTCGGATGCAAGTAATAGCAAGTTGATTGGGTTTGCTGTATGTGCTCTATTTCTGCCTCCAGAGAATCCGTCTGCCGACGATCCTGATATCTTGAGAGTTGATTGGTACAATTATAGTACCGGTGCTCAGTTAGATGGGTTTGGTTACTATATATATCCAGGTTTTTCAGATCACCTTATGTTAAAAATTTTGCCCAAACGCCTTCTAAAGGACACAGGCAATGAGGTGAAGTTTGTCTTTGAAATCCGTTCATTGGGAGGCACAAAGGAGGTGAAGCAATGTGGGTCCCGTGCAGTGTACGAGCACGACATGGAAGAGGTGATCAGTAGAATGAACCAATCCAAGTGCAACATTTCTCTTTACGAGGCTACGGATGAACAAGAAGGTGTCATGGTTAAGGCAACACAAAAGGCAACAATAAGCACAAGCGGTGGCTCCGACGACGAATATTACTCTGCAGAGGAATGAAAGAATATTACTCTGTAGAATAATGAAAGAATTTCAGCAGAACTCATTGAACCGTCTTCCTTTGTGCTGGTTTAAGCATCTAGTGACTCGAAGCTAAAATGAAAGGCCAACACTTGTATTCTCATTTCTCACTAAGAAGTAATTGACCATTTCACATTTCAACATCTTTCTTCTCTCTTATGTGGACACATTTTACCATTTGCACGCTCTGCCATCTTGAATTCTTGATCAATAACAAGATCATGTTTGCTATTAATCCACTTCTTTTTCAAGTCTCTATTAGTTTTCAAGGCAAAAAGAAAGCTCATTTCACAAAGTTTTTCTATTTTTGGATTCAGAAGAATGCTTCACATAATTTGAAACAAAATAGTAGAAATTTATAATTTATTGTCATCGATTAAGCTAATTCCCTATGACAGAGGAATATATACACATGAAGCACTCAAACTCAACCAAAAACAATTTTTTTTCTTTTTTCAGTAGTAGCATTACCAGAGGTTCTGAGTTCCGATTGAAAAGACTCATTACTTATTTTGCTCTAGCTTCAATCTCATGTTCATCACCAGAGGATCCAGATGAAATGGCAATGAGTCTAGCTTCAAGTTCTTGTTCATCACCGGAGGATCCGGAGGAAATTATCACGGCTCTGACTTCATTTCCTGTTAATTCCAATGAATATCTCAACACACTAGTGTCCATACATCTTGCAAATTAACAGAAGCATAAGAACATTTTCTAAAAACATACCAGGACTAGGGTAGTGGATTTCCATATCATCCCAACCTATGATGCGTACTCGGAAATGAGAATGTTCGCCATAATAGTTGAACACCAAGAGCTCACCTTCTTCAAGCAAGTAAAACTGAGTAAATGCTTTCCACCCCTTCTCTAACCACATATGGTTACCACATGGTGACTTACTCAACTTTACTTTCCAAGGTTCTTCCCAGTTTGGAACTTTGAGGAATATATGATCCCCCATTTGATGTCCATACTTCTTCACAGCTACAGCTGGAAGTTCCTGTACATAGGTATATAGTTAGACTTGGTCACAATGCATAATGGTGGGTTCTGTGTAGAGACTAGAGAATCTGATTTTGTTGCCGACACCTTAATAATAATTGGTCATCTACACTGGTTGATTATGAAGGTTTTTTCTGGGGTTACCATCCTTTTATGTAAAAGCAAACATCTCTAACACAATGAGAATTGAAAGCTTGAGTTAAAGCAGGTTGAAGCCCAGCAGTTGAAGCCCAACCACGCATGCATCGTTCTCAACCACACATGCCTTTATGCTTTATATATCAACATCTTCACTCCCTCTTTCTCTCAAACCCTAAAACTAAACAAGCCGCCGCTGATTCCTTCGTCCTATCGTCTCTACTTCGGTAGAGATGTCGGAGTTCAGCCCTGGAATTAGACCTATGTAATTACAATTGAAGAATTTAATGAGATCGGTAATAGAGGTATTATTTCTTCACTCTTACTGAGAGCTCTTATTGCAATTCTATTGATCTTTGATCCTATGTTTCTGTATCATTGATCGTTTTGATATTCAATCTTTCCAGAAAGCTGCTACCGAGGTGGGTCGGTCAATGAGCTCACCCGTGGCAGAGAAAAATGAATCAACTTGCAAAGGCAGCATATGAGGTGATTATGAAGGTTCAGGCGATGAAGAGGTATTGTTGTTTAACCAATTCGTTGTTTTTATTCAGTGTAGTGGTTTTTGAGCTTTGATCAACTCTTTAAGAGGATGTTTCAGTGCATGTAGTGGTTTTTGAGCATGTTTTCATTTGATCTAATTTACTGTCAAGTCAATTGTTGAACTGTGATTGTTATGGAATTAATAAACTTACTTCTAAGCTCTTATCTTTGCGGCTGCTCACCAATTCAGTATTCTTTTCAACTCTATATGCAGATTCTCGATCGTGAACACTTTTCATATGACCCTGTTCCTCAACTTCAATTGCAGACGCAACCGCTTTCTGCCAAAATCTCTTGACTGCACAGATTGCCAAATTGAGATTGGTAGAAGCTTTTGAATAGTGGTGCATGTTGACCTTGCTTTCCTTGCTTTCACCAGTAAGGCTTCAGAATACGGATGGTTGAGCGACACGGATGGGTGAGTGGCTCAATGGGCTCACCAAAACAAATTTTCTTTGATTCGATCTTGCTGATATTATTTGCGTCGAGGAAGAATGATAGATTTTCTTTGATTCGATCTTGCTGATACTAATCGCGTCGAGGAAGAATGATTGATGGTGTAGTGGTTTTTGAGCTTTGATGATCTCTTAAGAAGATGTTTTCATTTGATCTACTTTTGAACATTCAAGTCAATTGTTGAACTGTGATTGTTATGGAATTAATGGCTTAAACTTACGTCTAATCGATCTTAATCGCCCTCGATGCTTGTAATCTTTCCCTGGATTTATGAATGGCTTCTGGAATTGATCTTAACCGACTCTGCTTGTAATCTTTTTTGCTTAATGATAAAGTGGGGATTTATGAATGGCAAATTGGAATAGGTTTCAATGGAAATCTTTTTTGCTATATCCAAACAACTTCAATTTTCAGTTTTTGGGTAACATTGCTGTCTTGTGTTAAACTGTAATCAATTCCGTTCTAAACTTCCAATAAAAAGAGTTTATTTTTGCTCGATCACCCTCATCAATTTGTGTTATGAAGTTAGGAAGCTTTTCTAATGAGCACCTTTAAGGCTGCGTGCTCGATCACCCTCATCAATTTCTGTTATGAAGTTAAGAAGTTTTTCTAATGAGCACCTTTAAGTTAAGAACTTTTCGGTTTATCTCACTTTTCGATGTAGATCTTGACCGTTCAATTTATAAGTATTTATGAATTATCATTTATGCAACTTTTCAGTCATATTGAAAATCGTTAAGACATTCATAAGTGTGATTTATCAATTATAAACTTGAACGGTTCATGTTTGACATATTTGGTTCGTCCATTAATTTGATCTAGTTTGTTATCTTAACGATCACCGATTTTGTTGAAAATTTGTAGGGTTAATCTACACATATAGACCAAAAAACTGAACGGATGAGATACCAAGATGTGATCGAAAAATAGGTCTTTTAAACCATAAACCAAAAAGTCCTCAACTTAAGGGTTCTCACTAAAATGACTCAAGAAATTTGATTTTATATCAACTAGCCTAAAAAATACTATGTTTAGTTCCGCTCTGGTCATTAGGAAACGGAAAATTTTGACAAACCTAACCATCGAACTCTGTGGAATAAATATCATGCGTTGCAGCCGGCGGGCCTGCAGTTCCTTGAAGGTAATAATTTTCCCAGCAAAAGAAAATTATTAAACTTGGGATTACCCATGAAAACTATGACTAGAGCAAAGAACAAAAACTTCATCATGGAGACCCAAGTATTCATTGTTAATTACTAATTAGTCAAGCTCTTCCACAGGGCCTGCAATTGTTATATAACTTCTATTCTATTATGTTGGCCTGCAACGGAACTGTAATCCAAGTTACTTAAAGTCAAGGACAGGATGAGTCTCCTACTCTGCCTTGTATAATAAGACACACTTGCCTTTCTATTCTCACCAGTCCCTACTCCTTTACCGTTCGTCACTAATATACCACATAATTTATGCAGTAGAAACTTTGGCATTTGGATTTCATGTGTCTGTAATGGTCTGGCATTGTTATTTTGTTTGGGAAAAAGATCCGGCTCCACATGATTGTAATTTTTATTAATAATCCAAGATTCCATTCCACCTATAACAATCTCAGACTGATTCCTTCTTCATTGTTAGTTTTATATAAACTCAACCCGATTGATCCCCACGGCCATCATCGATTTATACTCCAACTTCTTTCC
>NC_020497.1:20624411-20642408 GCF_000184155.1 Fragaria vesca subsp. vesca | reverse complement strand
GGCCTACTCTGGGCCGGGCAGGGCGCCATCATGACGTCATACCCGCCCCCGAATAGGAAGGGGACTTACATATCTATCTTTTGGAGTATCTTCAACATGGGAGGTGTCATTGGTGGGTTGATCCCATTTGTGCTCAATTACAACAGAACTGAGGCTGCTTCTGTGAATGATGCAACTTATATTGGGTTCATGGTGTTTATGAGTATCGGCACGTTTCTGACGCTGGCTATCTTGCCGCCGAGTAAGGTGGTACGTGACGACGGGACAAAGTGTACTAACATTCAGTACTCGAATGTCACTACGGAGGCGATTGAGATTGGGAAGCTGTTTCTGAATTGGAAGATGCTGCTTATTGTCCCTGCTGCTTGGTCTAGCAACTTTTTTTATACGTACCAGTTTAACAATGTGAATGGGGTGATGTTCAATTTGAGGACTAGGGGTTTGAACAATGTGGTCTACTGGGGTGCACAGATGGCTGGGTCGATTGGGATTGGTTACATAATGGATTTCAGCTTCAAAAGTAGGAGGACGAGGGGGGTTTTCGGCATTATAGTGGTGGCTGTACTTAGCAGTGCTATTTGGGCTGGTGGACTTGCCAATCAGCTAGGGTACAGTCGCGGAAATAAGCCAGAGAAGCTGGATTTCAAGGGCGGTTCTGATTACGCTGGACCGTTTGTGTTGTACTTTAGCTTCGGGTTGCTGGATGCCATGTTCCAGAGCCTTGTTTACTGGGTCATTGGAGCCTTGGCTAATGATTCTGAAACTCTAAGCAGGTATGACATAGTGACTCTCATTCCTTTATGTGCACACAGTGATTAAAAAGCATAGTATAGTATCAGAGCTTGTGAACTTGATGTTAACCACTTTTGTGCATGTGTTACAGGTATGTTGGATTCTACAAAGGAGTGCAGAGTGCTGGAGGAGCTGTTGCTTGGCAAGTTGATGCTCGCAATGTCTCGTTCCTTGGTCAATTGATTATGAATTGGGTTTTTACAACTGTGAGCTATCCGTTGTTGATTGTTCTGGTCTTGTTTGCTGTGAAGAATGAGGATGAAGAAGAGGAAATCACTAAGGCCAAGGAGGTTGCACCTAAGGAGGTTGAATAGCTTAATTAGTAATTCCGATAGATTCTTTCAAATTGTCTTTTGTATTTGCTCCCACTTAAAAAAAGTGTATGCTATTATGCATGTTCGCTAGTATTGAAATTGAAATTCTCCATTGTTATGCACATGAATGGATCTTCATGCTTTGTTTAAATCTGGTTGATCACTAATCTGTGCTTTAGTTCATGAACACATTCCAAGGTTATCACCTCAGAATCGGTATATATCTCTAGCTTAACAACAAGAGTCCTTCGAATTCTTTTTGTTATCTTTGCTTGCTGCATTCAATAATTTACCAGAGAAAGAGACATTTGCTCATATTTATATAAGCTTAGGCCGTGAACAAGATCATTCGTGGCTCATATTTCTCGGTAACGACATTTCGATCTCTGTCAAAAATGAAGACGATCGATCAACCGATCAAGACTATGAAAGCAACAGATTGTCATGTAATTAATGTAGTCTTACTGGCCTTATCCTGATGACCTGCTGATTGCTTGCAAGTTGCAACTAACCTAAATTAGCAATTTGAGCAGCCTAATCAATCCATAATCTGCTTAATTAACGAATATGACAGATTGTATTCCTAAACCTTAATAAACCAGAATATAGTGAATAATAATAGAGAATACACGTACATCTAAATAAATTTTTCCTTATTGATTTGAGTCCCAAAAGTTTGAATACAAAGTGCATACAAGAAATCATCATCATTTGCCTCCTGCACTTATCTCATGTTCATTCATGGCATACAATTGAATTAGCTAGATCTGAAGTTGTGGATCATACTTTGACAAGGGGCTCTTCATTCTTGTCCTCGGAGGTGGCGGCCGGAGTGGTCTTAGGTTTTTCTTCTTCCTTCTTCTCCTTCTCCTCCTCCTTCTTGGTCTCCTTGACAGCCTCAACGTATATGATCTCACCTTCCTTGGCAGCAACCTCGACTTCAACTGTCTCCCCTTTCGGGTTCTCTACCACAATAGCCTCTCCGGGAAGTACAAGCACCGGCACGGCCTCAGCGGCTATTGTTTCCTTGTTTTCTCCCTCCTCAGACTTCGAGAGATCCACCAAAGGTGTTTCATCCTCAATACTCTTGTCCTTTGATCCGCTGCTCTCCTTGTTATCATCAGCAGAAGTGGTGGTCTCAGCAGCGGTAGCGGCAACTGTCTCCTCTACCTTGGCAGGCTGCTCAACCGGAGCGGTCTCCTTGGTACGTTCATTGAACTCCTTGGGTTTGCTCGCACAGCCTCCCATGGTGATTGATATCAGAGTATGGGAAGAATGCACGAGGGGCTTTGGTATGAGCAGAAGCAGGGGGGCTTGGCTTGCTGAGGCTGTGGGAATTGTGGGGATGTAGCATAGGGATGATATATAGGGGAAAATGGAAGAGAATGTTTAGGAGAAATTGAAGGGCAATCAGGCTGTCATTCCTTTTCAAATGGACAACCACAACTTTTGTTTGCCGCGCCTTTCATTACCTGGAAAACACAACAAGTTCGTTATGACAGTTATTAGCCCCTCATTACCGGGAAATCACCAATGTCACTATTCTTCTTATACCACAAGATGATTTTAGACCAACAACCAAACCAGAATTAGTGTTTTGTTCCAACGAGGCATTTTCATTTCTCTTACGAAACTTTGTAACAAGTATCGTTAATTTATTTCACTCAAATTCATATCAAACATACAATTTTATGCAAATCTTCCCATAAATGTTTATTCGTAAGTTTGATAGAATTTGATTCTTATTAGTGTGTAATAAACTTTAGAAAGAAAACTCTAATGCAAATCAATTTTTGTTCCAAACTTCAACAAAAGTGCTTAAGAGCATTAGAGCATTGAAACTCTAAATAGTAATCTCATTGATGCTGATTGAAGTCAATGTTGTACGTGGCTAGAGAGGAGGAAGCATCTTGAGAAGATCTATCGGCACAAATTAGTATCTGAACCAGAAAGCCTATGAGGAAACTATGCATGCATGTGATCTCGACCAAAAAATGAATTTTAGCTCGAGTGTTTCGATACTTCAAAAATACATCAATCATCTAGTACTTACCAGATTGTCAGATACATTTTTATACACAATATAAAGAGTTTGTGAGCTTATTTTGAATGGTATGCTGTTTATTAGAATTTATTTTTGGTAATTAAGTGAGATTAATGCAGATATTCCATTAAAAGGGTGATATATGATTCGTGTATATAATTTCCAATAAATTCCTTATGATTCTTCTGCAACGCGTTTACTCTTAATTATTACATTATCAAGGTAAATTGGAGCAAAATAAGAAATGATCTGATTGACACAATCATCCACCAAATCATAATCCATAAATATATATCATAATTACTAGTTGTAAATGAAATTTTTAACTAATATATAAATGACAACAAGGTAGGCGGGAAAGAATTAAGGCCAATCGTTCACTGCTCAAATTGCTTAAACGACGGCGTCCGGCGACAACCAATCCACATAAGCCATTGCGCGTCAACCAAGTGTCTGATCCTTCTTCCCCCTAAACATTAGGGATTCTTCACTCTCGTCCTTAAGTACTTAACCTATTTTTACCAAGCATCATTAATCTGGGGGAAAAAAATATTACTCAGAACCTGTAACTACAACACCTGACCTGACCTGATTTGGAGAACTTCTCTCAAATTTGGGGAAGGTTCAGGGGAAGAAAATCAAGGGTTTCATGATATTCCCTCGAGTAATTTTGATTTGAAATTCTTCCGAGTGAGAGAGAGATAAGGATTTGGTGCAACTCCAGAAAAAGGTGCAAAAGCTTGATCGCCTTCAATGGAGCACACCCACTTCCTTAAATCCCCAATCTCTCTCATTTTACCGATACTCTTCACCGCCTTCATCCTCGGTTGCTTCCCCACCGTCCGATCCGAGCAGGAACCTAGTTTCATCAAGCTCCCTTCAGAGTCTCAACCAGCTGATGTATGTCCTGTTGTGGTTAAGTCACCCGTTCACGCCCTGTCGTGTCCGGTCAATTGCTTTCGACCGGACCCGGTTTGCGGCGTGAACGGTGTGACGTATTGGTGTGGCTGCCAGGAAGCCCAATGTGCCGGGGTTAAAGTGGCCAAGTTGGGTTTTTGTGAGGTTGGAAATGGGGGTGCAGCCCCTCTCTCAGCGCAGGCCTTGCTTTTGGTTCACATTGTGTGGCTCATCGTCCTCGGGTTTTCGGTTTTGTTCGGACTTTTTTAACTTATTTCTTGAATTCCAGGTTCAGATTCTTTTGTTGAATCACAGATTTTTATATATCTTTGCAAAAAGGATGAATCACAGCTCTGTAATTTTCCCTTTCGTTTTTAGTTTTTGGGTTACACGATATGGTAACCCTTTCTTGCCCTTCATTGTAATAACTTATGCAAGGAAGAAATCTAAAGGTCGTTTTTGGTTGAAGTAGGGAAGAAGTCCGAAGAACCTTTCTCCATCTCAATAGTTTAGGTACATTTCTTGTATATACAAGTTACATTATTACAAGGTTTGAGATTGAATGCTTGCGAGAGTATTAGTGGAATTGGCCAATTGGGAAGAATTCCAATAGTTCCTTACAATCAGACATAATAAATTCGTGTCAACAAACAAATTAAGAACTAAAAGAAGACTGAACGACGATGACATTGCACAGAAAATTTATAACGTAAAGAAACAACAATAAATGTAGAATCATTTCAAACCTAACATTTAGATAACAACTTCATCTACGTGAATTGTTATGTTCTCTCTCAAACGGCTAATGCTCTCCGTTTTGATTTAGCGCGTGCAAATGATTTTAGTAATTTCATCTAGTTGCGTTTTTTTGTGCTTCTAAAAAAAAAAAAATTTAACCTTTAAACTCTAGCGGGTTCGGCCCACCCGGCCCAATGTACACCACACGTTGCCTCGTCTGTTTTATCATCATCAAATCATGACTGAAAATTCATGGAACAAATAATCCCGGCAATTCGTAACTGTTTCTAACCGACTCCGATCACCACCACAAGAAATGCTCTCCTCCGCCGTATTCGGCGGCAGCTCCATCATCTCCCTCGCTCTCACTCCTCCTCTCACTCTCTCTCTTCATCTCAAGAACCGCGCTTTCCTCACTCGCTTCTCAATCCAAGCACGCCACTCATCCAAGTCGCAGGTCCATTACGATAGTCTTAGGGTTTTGGAATGGGATAAGCTCTGCGATTCCGTCGCCGCCTTCGCTCGTACTCCGCTTGGCCGCGAAGCCACTAAGGTAGTGAGTCACTACTTCAACACTAATCGTCCTCCAATCTTCTTCGTCTTCTCTGATTTTGGTACTGATTTGGTGACGTAGGCACAGCTATGGAGTTTGAATCAGACCTACGAAGAGAGCCTGAGGCTTTTGGACGAAACCAATGCGGCGGTGGAGATGCTCAAGCACGGCGCTTGCAATTTGGACTTCTGCGGCGTCAGAGTTGTTCTGGTAATGATGTAGATTGAGTGGATGTTGTTGATTTTCTGAAACACTTGATGATCTTGACCGTTGATTTTTGTGTGTGTATATATGAAGGTGCAATCTGCTATACAGCGAGTTCGGAGGAGCTCAGCGCTGGAAGGAATGGAAGCAGTAGCTGTGATGGAGCTGCTGCAATACGCGGAGCATTTGCAGAGTAATTTGAAAGGTGCAATAAAGGAAGATGCGGAGTGGTACAGGCGATTCATGCCTCTTTCGGAAGTGGTGAGTGTAAGCTTTGAGTGCTTAGTTATGTGCTAATCGCAATCGGTGTTTGACATTATATGTGTGGATTCAAATGTGGCTCAATTGTTTGTGCAGATAATGGAATTTGTGGTAAACCGGTCACTAGCTAAGCTGATACAGCAAGTTATAGATGAAGACGGCCGTGTTAAAGACTCTGTGGTTTGTTACTGGCAATGCTTTTGTATTGCAGTAGAACTCTTTAGCTTGCAGTCATTTGGTTTTAGAAGTTTTATGTGCTTTCTAACTTTGATTTCCTATTTTAGAGTCCAAACCTGAAACGCTTGCGCAATCAAGTTCGGACGCTTGAGAAAAAGGTAAAATCTTGTTTTGGAGAGTTCATTATAGTAATCGAATGGTGAATATTGTGAGTATAGACAAGAGAAAGGCCATATATTGCAGCCATCAGCCGTATATTTTTAGTCAACACTTTTGGCATAACCGAAATGAAAGATTCACATATCCAATTTTCTTTCTTATTGGCTCACACAAGGATGACATGTGCTTATAGTAAACAATGAATCTACATTTCTTACTTTTCCAACCACCACATTTGTGCTGTGATGATCTCATATGCATTGTTGAATTAAGCATGTGATTGTAAGCAGGCACATCACCAAATGATACAGAAGCATTTAGGCTACAAGTCTGAAATTATCATTTGTAATTATTCTTATTCACAACTTAGATTTAACTCCGGTCCTCTCTTTTCAGATATATCAGTTAATGGACAGCCTAATACGCAATGACAAGAGTGAAGCACCATTAATGGTAAGAATCAGAAGTTCAAAGATCTCTTCCTTTAGAATATTCACAAAAGTTTAATTCATACATCTATCACTGGTTCAGGAAGTAAGCACCATTGATGGAAGGTGGTGCATAAAATCCAGCGCTAATGAAATGAAAAGTTTCAAGGGTCTTCTGTTGCCCAGGTTTGTATAGTTATAACCTGGATCACCTATAACCATCCAAAGTAGTCTTTCTTGATTGTTTACTGGTCTAGACCTTTCCTCCATTAAATGGAATATCAATTGTTGAGCTTTTCAATTCTGAGAGTGATATAATGTTATAGTGGTTCAGGCAAAGGAAGCATTGTTGAGCCTCTATCTGCTGTCCCTCTGAACGATGAGCTGCAACAAACAAGGGCACTGGTATTAGAGGCTGAGGCTGAGGTTCTCTCTATGTTAACAGAAAAGGTTTCTGGCCTTATGTCGTAATAACTTTTTTTTTCCTGGATATATAATTATCATCTGCCCGCCCTTATATATATGTTTATATGTGGTTTATCATCAGATGCAAATGGATCTTGAGAATATTGAACAGCTACTGAAAAGTATAATCGAACTTGATGTGGTAAGTCACTAAAGTTTTCTTCTTGTTTAGTTCTCGCTGTCTTAAGATCAAACTTAAATGCCTCAAAAGGAGTAGTCTTTTCTTAATTTAGAATCATAACTTTAGTTTGAGGTTCATTTCAACTGTCATTGTGTACCCGGATGGGGTCATTTTCTGAGTGCTCTTGTGGCTGTTACTTGTCTGATTTGTCTTAACCCTTAAGTGATAAACTCCTTAGTGGCTTACAGTATGTTCTTAATTTGTAGGTAAATGCCCGAGCAACTTATGGCCTAGCATTTGGTGGAACATGTCCCAATATATTTCTACCAGGAGGGCATGGCTCTTCTGCTTCTGATGCCTACTTTTCAGGGAACAAACACCCACAGGCATCCTACCCCTTAAAGAGTGAATGGGTGTTATATCTCCCGAAAGCGCATCATCCTTTATTATTGCAACAGCATAGACAAAATTTAAAGAAGGCCAGGAAGGATTCCGAGAATGTTACTCTGGTAGTTATGCAATATCTATGATTTCGTGTCCCTTTATTATTCAGGATATATAATTTTGGATTGAAATTGAAATGTTAGATTTAGTCTTTTCTTTGATAGTGTGGTCATCTACTTCTTGTACAAGGGAATTGCATTTAGGTGATCGTCGCTTTCTGAAAGTAATTATGCCTTTTTTGAATAACAAGTATGGTGCTAATGTCATGACAAAAGATTGAAAAGACACTGCAAGAAGAGTGTTAGGAAGAAGGAGGGAGAACCTATAGCTATATCATCTTAGAATTGAAGATTATCCGAATGTTTGATATTTTGGGGAAGACATATTTGAATTATATAGGTTGAATATTTGTAATTATCAGCTGTCTTCATTATGCATCATAAAATTATGATCAGATTTTCTGTTTCTAAATTATGGCATTTCTATTTGGCAGGTTCACCCAGTTCCAGTTGATTTTTTTATCTCACAGAAAACTCGAGTTTTGGTTATCACCGGCCCTAATACTGGGGGCAAAACTATTGGCCTGAAAACAGTAGGATTGGCAGCTATGATGGCAAAATCAGGTTGAACATATTTTTAAGTATTCATTTGGGCCACGGAATATTCTAGTAGCCTCAGTCTCACATTTATATGAAAATTGATTTTAAATAGATAATTCAGTTGAATAAAGAATATTCTGACTAGACATTGTAGTTACAAATGCAACTTCCTACACCGTCTTCAAGTTTCCTGGCTTATGACCATATTTCACTTTTATATTGCAGGTCTTCATGTTTTATGTTCTGAGTCAGTACAAATCCCTTGGTTTGATTCAGTGTTTGCTGACATTGGTGATGAACAATCCCTGTCTCAATCTCTGTCCACCTTCTCGGGCCACCTAAAACATATAAGCGTAAGAAGAGTATATCAAACAATGATTACAGTCTTCAGGACTAGACAAATTTTGTATGCTTTCTTTTCTGATGGGTGAAAACCTATATATTTATCTGATATGTAAACTTTTCAAGCAGCGTACTTCTCTTACATCTTGTAGGACATACAATCAGAGTCAACAAGTTGTTCACTCGTGCTACTAGATGAGGTGCTGCTAGAACTGACTTTCTTGAAATACGATTATTTAACCAGGAAGATAAAAGAGAAACAAAACTGAACTTATATTTGCAGCAATTACACAACTCCTTTTGTTATTAGGTTGGTGCAGGAACGAATCCCCTTGAAGGAGCAGCACTGGGGATGTCACTATTGGAATCTTTTGCTGAAACTGGTGCTTTGTTGACAATTGCCACAACACATCATGGAGAACTGAAAACCCTAAAATACAGGTAACTGGCATACAAATTGAAGGCGTAACAATTGAACAAGTAATGAAAGCTTAGTTCAGTTTTTTAATGTGTCTAGTTAAGTTAGAGAATGGTCGTTGTCAGGCTTTCCTGAAAATCTAAATAATATCTTCCCCTTCTGTGAGTCTGGGATTGTTCGGTGATAGTTTTTCTTTGGCAGCAATGACGCCTTTGAAAATGCATGTATGGAGTTTGATGAAGTGAACTTAAAGCCAACTTACAGAATTCTCTGGGGAGTACCAGGTCTTTATTCTGAATACTGCATATGCATTAGGTTAAACTGGGTTCTCTTTTCTACAAGTGTTTCAAATACTTGTGGCAAAATCTCTTCAAGTCACTTATCCTATACTACCCTTGCATATATTATTATGTTGCTTAGTAATGATTCAAGAATGCAATGTATTCTGCAGGGCGTTCTAATGCAATCAATATAGCTGAAAGGTTAGGGCTACCTGGTAGAGTAGTCGATAATGCTAGAGAGCTATACGGTGCAGCTAGTGCAGGGATAGATGAGGTAACTTATACATATTTACCTCTTTTATCTTGTTTTGAATAATTACGAAAGAAACAATAATAAATGAAAAGGAGTGGCCTGTGTATGTTAACAGTGCAAGAAACTAGAATAATGTTCACACATCCTGTCCACTAAGAGGATGGTGTGCTGATGTTTTTCTCACTTTAATAAGTTTTTCTTGCATTTACAGATGCAATATTATTAACAGTTTTCATATTTCATGCAGATTATAGCTGATATGGAACGATTAAAGCAGGAGAATCAAGAGCTTTTAAATGAAGCAGAGAATCATCTGATGTGAGAATCTCCTTCCCTGTAGTGATAGTTCTTGAATAAACAGCAATCTTATAGTCTTTGGGAAGGGAAAAAAAATCTATTAATAGCAGAACAAAATTCTGAAGAAAAGGGAAAACAGACTCCATTTTATGGCATCCAAGTGGATTAATTAATGATGCGATATTACAATGTTAAATCTGCTCTCTTACTGAAGGTATTCATTTTCCAAAGATGAGCTGTAGCTTACAATTATTGTGTTTATATCTGTCACATTTGTACTTACAGGATCTCAAGAGAGTTGCATGAAAATATGTTGGTTGCCAAAAGGAAGATTATGGAACATGCTAATGATCAACGATTTAGGCAAATGCGAGAAATATCTGAGGCTGCTGCAACGACACGATCTATTCTTCACAAAAAAGCACGACAGCAACGTGAATCTGCAATTCGATCTCTGCAGCCTACTTTGGAGCGAAAAAGACAGCATGCACTGGCAACAAAAACAACTGATAATGGTGAGAATTCAATCACAAAAAGGTGGGCATCCTCTTCTGAAGATTTAAAAATGTCGCCATCAGGTAAATGTACTAATTAATGAGAACTTTTAAGATTAATTAGATTGACTGTCATATCTTTGAGAATCCAACTGAGTTTCTACCAAGTTAAGAATCTGATGGTAGACTCACCGGTTATGTTTCAGATAAGTTTGAGCTTCCCAAGGTAGGCAATATGGTGTTTGTTTCTTCCCTTGGTATGAAGGCCACAGTTTTGAGAGTGGATCCCTCTAAGGAGGAAATATTGGTTCAAGCTGGTAACATGAAGATGAAACTGAAGTTAGGCGACATCAAGAGGTGACCTGCGGGAATAGTTGGTACATGTAAATGTCATCGTTGATGTAAATGAAAAGGATCACTGCATTCATAAGCACACATTAGTGGGTGAGCATTTTTTGCTACTGACAACTCCTACTTTCCTTACAAGGAAAATATATATCAGGTTCTATAGATTTTATACACCTTTATGCAGAATTCTTGTGAAGTTTATCTATATGTTGAACACTATCATCTGTGGTGCAGTTGGGGAAGCGAATCTAACTACGAACTGCGGCAGACAGAAGGCTAAGACATTCAAGGCGTCAGGAAAATATGTACATAGCTCATTGATTCTTGTTAACTCCAAGAATTATCATAACTTTAGAGGCCCAAGGCAGACAGATTGAAAGAGAGAGTCACAGAAAAGTAGGAAATGTTTTTGTGAATGTGATAGTTTCTATTTAATCCCAGCAAGAAGATAGTGTAGTTAAAACCCACGTGAAACTCATAAATTTCTTTGGAAAATGGGCAAAAGTTAATGTCATGATCAAAATCAGCTCATGAACAGGACATGAAACCAAAAGAGCTGCATTTCTGGCAGTTGATATTTTAGTTTGGGAAATGGCATTTGCCTTGTTCCATGCATCGTGCGGATGCCGTTACTATTCTTCTTGTTGACTTCAGTGCTTGTTAACCCTTCTCATTCATTCATTTCTGTTTACCTGCAACCCCTTCTTATTCGTCCTTTCTCTTTACCTGTAACCTTGTTCATTCATTTCTGTTGGGTTTTTTTCTATCTCGGAACTCGATTCATTTCCCTCGGGAGTTTTCACTCTCCCAACTCTATTGACCGTAGCTCTTGTGAATCCCTCTTGCTTTCAACTCTTTTTGCCTATTTCGGTTAATCCCTCTTGCTCTCAGCTCTTATGAACTGGCGAGGAACTTCATGTGCTTGGTGCTTTCTTAGGTGACTACGATGTGTCAAGCATGGTACTGATATGATGCAAACTCTCCCTTTGCTGCTCTAGACTGTATGAGAAAAATGCCTTCTTTGTTAAACCAAAACGACTTCACTCTAAGGAATAAGTGCCTTTTATTCAAAGATCTTAGCAATTCAATTCAACTCGTATTGAATATGAACACTAATTTCTGGCACTATTCTATTAACATATTATGTATTGTAATCGAAATGATAAAAGAGCTAGCTAGCTAGAGCTTTACAACCTTTGTTCTTCATACCTCGATGACGATGCTTTGTTCCTCATCATCAACCCCAGCAACCCACCCAAACTGGCAAGTGACGTCAAGGAAGTACAGCATGGTAACCAAAATAAAGCAACAAAAGAACATCGGTATGGGACCAAAGATCCACAAGAAGAGAGGGAAAGAGAAGTAAAAAGCTCTGAGACCCAAAGACCAGAAATAGCTGCCTCTGTTCACAGTGTCCGCCACGTACTCTGTTGTCAAATGGTGATGCTTCAGATGCGGTGACATCTTCTTGAAGGGCACGTTGATCAGCATGCTTGTATGACTGTAATATCTTATGGACTGCACATTGAACAAGAAAGCCACCAAGAAACACACCAGAATGGCAAAGTACTTGATCGAGTATCCCATCGGACTTGTGTCCCCGAAAACGAAAGCAGACGCGGTTCGATCTTTGTTTCCGCTAGTCATCAACACAGCAATGAGAGAGCTGAGCATAATCGCCGTCGAGGCTAAAAGGGTAGACGCCATTATGTTGTTTCGGAGCGTCTGCACCGCAAGAACGCCATTTTTGGATGAGTCCTGCATTACAAAACACGGTTAGGCCAGGCCATTTTCCGAAAATAAAGACATTGGCTAATATGATGCAGTCGAGTAGGGTTACCTCCATCATGGCGGCGACCCAGAAACGGCGATTGATGCAGTTGATGCCGATGACGGTGCTGTTGGGTTGTGTTTTGATTCGGTAGAGGAGCCAGAGATGGTATCCCACCATGACTAGGAGGCCTGCTGGGACCAAAACATAATCAATATCTCTTTTCTCCATGATTTGCACCTTTTAGATTTCTTGTTCTTCTTCGAAGGAGGCGAGAGATGAGAGACAAAGAGGGAGTCCAAGTGTAATACGGGTTTTATGTTTAGTTTGTTAGAGTGATGACTATTTACAGGAAACGTATGGAGTTTGGTGAGCTTTTTTGTTTTGGTCTGAATGCGGAATATCTTGACGAGAAATTTTTAGATGCTCCTATATATGGAGACACGCTACTGGCTACAGATCAGATTCAACTAAAAAAAATCTGATTCTGGTTGATTTGCTTAATTATGTGATTTGTAATGTGACAGCTTATTGTGTTACGAAAGCAATAAAAGGAGAAAATCAGATTCAGCTAAATCTATCTGATTCTGATTAGTGATTACTTATGTAGTGAGTCCGGATCAGAGACGGACGTCCCTCCGTTCTGCACCGTCTGGCGCCGACGACGGCGCGCCTCTACCCGAGCGGACATCAGAGGTATCCCCGATCATTTTCTCTCACCGGCAAGTCTGCCGAATTCCAGTTTTCCGGCGAGATTGATATTATCTAAAGTTTTGGGTGGAGGTTGCTGCCCAGACCTTCAAATCGATCCCGCCGGGAAGAGATCGAAAGTGATCAAGAATGCCGCTGGAGTTCGCTCGGGTGGAAGCGCGCTGTCGTGTTCGGTGGAGAACGAAGGGACGTCCACACTTTAAAGGCTGTGCGGACGTCCTCTTTGGAACGGCTCCACTTATGTAGTAGTTGTAACTTTCGAGTCTATACTTTGAGTGTGTCCTTTTGCAATGGAACCGATTATTGTGTGATGGAAACAATATTCGGTTGAAGTTTTTCCATCTGATTCTGACTGCTTATGTTATACTTTTAACTTTCGAGTCTATACTTGAGTGTGTCCATATAAATCTATAATTGTGTGATGAAACCGTCTAATGTGTAATGAAAATTATAATAGGTTATAGTTTTTCGCAAAAATTTGCTTCATGGGGCTTAAGATGCGATTCAAACGTGGAATTGGACGCATCAAGTTTAACCACGCCCACCACTGAGCTCACCAAACAGCCCCTATTGCTTGCTTTTGGTTAATCAAATTGCAGCAAGATCATAAACTTTCTGCTTTCTGCGCACACCTTGGACATGAAGAATGACATAATGGGAAACAGCCTCTGTTAGTTTTGTTGAATTGGTGATATCATCGTCATTATTATAAGGTAAGAATGGCACTGTATGAGCATAAAGAGTATGAAGAAGTTTCGTACGAAATGTGTGTGCCATGAAACTGTGCTTATTTTTTGGAAAGAGATTTTATGGCTTAATTAATTAATGATGCAATATTACAATGTTAAATCTGCTCTCTTACTGAAGGTATTCAATAAAATTATTGTGTTTATATCTGTCACGTTTGTACTTGTAGGATTATGGAACATGCTAATGATCAAAGATTTAGGCAAATGCGAGAAATATCTGAGGCTGCTGCAACTGCACGATCTATTCTTCACAAAAAAGCACGAAAGCAACGTGAATCTGCAATTCGATCTCTGCAGCCTACTTTGGAGCGAAAAAGACAGCATGCATGCACTGGCTACAAAAACAACCGATAATGGTGAGAATTCAATCACAAAAAGGTGGGCATCTTCTTTTGAAGATCTAAAAAAATCGTCATCAGGTAAATGTACTAATTAATGAGAACTTTTAAGATTATTAGATTGACTGTCATATCTCTTTGAGAACCCGACTGAGTTTCTACCAAATTAAGAATCTAAGGCTAGACTCACCCTTTATGTTTCAGATAAGTTTGAGCTTCCCAAGGTTGGCAATATGGTGTTTGTTTCTTCCCTTGGTATGAAGGCCACAGTTTTGAGAGTGGATCCCTCTAAGGAGGAAGTATTGGTTCAAGCTGGTAACATGAAGATGAAACTGAAATTAGGCGACATCAAGAGGTGACCTGCAGGAATAGTTGGTACATGTAAATGTCATCGTTGATGTAAATGAAAAGGATCACTGCATTCATAAGCACACATTAGTGGGTGAGCATTTTTTGCTACTGACAGCTCCTACTTTACAAGGAAAATATAATCTCAGGTCTTAATCTTATAGACATTTGAAACACCTTTATGCAGAATTCTTGTGAAGTTTATCCTTATGTTGAACACTATCGTCTGTGGTGCAGTCGGGGAAGGGAATCTAATTAACCATGAACTGCGGCAGAAGGCGAAAACATTCAAGGCGTCAGGAAAATATGTACATAGTTCAACGATTCTTTCAACGATTCTTGTTAACTCCAAGGATTACGCTAATTTAAGCCCCAAGGCCGGCAGACAGATTGACGAGATCACACAGAAAAGTAGGTTTTTTTTTTGGTGAATGTGATAGCTTGTACTGAATCCTAGCAAGAAGATAGTGTGGTTAAAACCCACCTGAAACTCATAAATTTCTTTGGAAAATAGGCAAAAGTTAACGTCATGATCAAAATCAGCTCATGAACAGGACATGAAACCAAAAGAGCTGCATTTCTGGCAGTTGATATTTTAGTTTGGGAAATGGCATTTGCCTTGTTCCATGCATCGTGCGGATGCCGTTACTATTCTTCTTGTTGACTTCAGTGCTTGTTAACCCTTCTCATTCATTCATTTCTGTTTACCTGCAACCCCTTCTTATTCGTTCGTTTCTCTTTACCTGTTACCTTGTTCATTCGTTTCTGTTGGGTTTTTTTCTATCTCGGAACTCGATTCATTTCCCTCGGGAGTTTTCACTCTGCCAACTCTATTGACCGTAGCTCTTGTGAATCCCTCTTGCTTTCAACTCTTTTTGCCTATTTCGGTTAATCCCTCTTGCTCTCAGCTCTTATGAACTGTCGAGGAACTTCATGTGCTTGGTGCTTTCTTAGGTGACTACGATGTGTCAAGCATGGTACTGATATGATGCAAACTCTCCCTTTGCTGCTCTACTGTGTTTGAGAAAAATGCTTTCTTTGTTAAACCAAAACGATTTCACTCTAAGGAATAAGTGTCTTTTATTCAAAGATCTTCGCAATTCAGTTCAACTCGTATTGAATATGAACACTAATTTCTGGCACTACTCTATTAACATTATGTATTGTAATCGAAATGATAAAAGAGCTAGCTAGCTAGAGCTTTACAACCTTTGTTCTTCATCCCTCGATGACGATGCTTTGATCCTCATCATCAACCCCAGCAACCCACCCAAACTGGAAAGTGATGTCAAGGAAGTACAGCATGGTAACCAAAATAAAGCAACAAAATAACATCGGTAAGGGACCAAAGATCCACAAGAAGAGAGGGAAAGAGAAGTAAAAAGCTCTGAGACCCAAAGACCAGAAATAGCTGCCTCTGTTCACAGTGTTCGCCACGTACTCTGTTGTCAAATGGTGATGCTTCAGATGCGGTGACATCTTCTTGAAGGGCACGTTGATCAGAATGCTTGCATGGCTGTAATACCTTATAGACTGCACATTGAACAAGAAAGCCACCAAGAAACACACCAGAATGGCAAAGTACTTGATCGAGTATCCCATCGGACTTGTGTCCCCGAAAACGAAAGCAGACGCGCTTCGATCTTTGTTTGCGCTAGTCATCAACACAGCAATGAGAGAGCTGAGCATGATCGCCGTCGAGGCTAAAAGGGTAGACGCCATTATGTTGTTTCGGAGCGTCTGCACCGCAAGAACGCCATTTTTGGATGAGTCCTGCATTACAAAACACGGTTAGGCCAGGCCATTTTCCGAAAATAAAGACATTGGCTAATATGATGCAGTCGAGTAGGGTTACCTCCATCATGGCGGCGACCCAGAAACGGCGAATGATGCAATTGATGCCGATGACGGTGCTGTTGGGTTGGGTTTTGATTCGGTAGAGGAGCCAGAGATGGTATCCCACCATGACTAGGAGGCCTGCTGGGACCAAAACGTAATCAATATCTCTTTTCTCCATGATTTGCAATATCAAAAGGAGCCTTGTTCTTCTGAGAGAGGAGAGACAAGGAGGGAGTCCAAGTGTAATACGGGTTTTATGTTTAGTTTGTTAGAGTGATGATGGTGCAACTATTTATAGGAAACGTATGGAGTTTGGTGAGCTTTTCATTTTGGTCTGAATGCGAAAATTTTTGACACATTACCTGTCTACTCCAAAAAAGAAAAGAAAAGAGAAGATCAGATTCAACTAGACAAATCTGATTCTGGTTAATTTGCTTAATCATGTGATTTGTAATGTGACAGCATATTGTGTTACGAAAGCAATAAAAGGAGAAAATCAGATTCACCTAAATCCATCTGATTCTCATTACGTATGTGGTACTTGTAACTTCCGAGTTTGTACTTTGAAATGTGTCCTTAAAATTTGCAATGAAACCGTTTATTGTGTGATGGAAACAATAATCGGTTAAAGTTTTCCCATATGATTCTGACTGCTTATGTAATACTTGTAACTTCCAAGTCTATACTTTAAGTGTGTCCCTATAATTTGTAATGAAAACTCGTTTATTGTGTAATGGAAACAATAATCGTGGAATTGGACGCATCAAGTTTAGCCACGCCCATCACTGAGCTCACCAAACAGCCCCCATTGTTTGCTTTTTGTTAATCAAATTGCAGCAAAATCATAAACTTTCTGCTTTCTGCGCACACCTGCTTGGACATGAATAATGACATAATGGGAAACAGCCTCTGTTAGTTTTGTTGAATTGGTGATATCATCGTCATTATTATAAGGCAAGAATGGCACTGTTTGAGCATAAAGAGTATGATGAAGTTTCGTACGAAATCTGTGTTCCATGAAACTGTGCTTATTTTTTGGAAAGAGATAGATTAGCTGGTCAGTGAGACTTTCACGACTCTGTGCTAGGCACCAACCCACTTGAGCATTTGAATAATGACGTGAAGATGAAGAAAGATACAGAACATTTAGATATCGAACTTCAGGTAGATATTCCAAAGAGCACATTTAGATTCAGGTAGGCGCAGGCACTTCATGAAGTGATATCGAACTTCTGTCTGTCATCCAACAAACGGAAAATCCACATATCGGGAAGAATAGATTCTGGAGGTACATATCGATCAGTTTTATAAGTTCGTACAACTTCGTACAGATTCGAAAGAACATCCTCAATGTTGACAGCAATCTGTCACAGTTCTTCAAAGGGTTGGACAACGATGTTATTAACAAAAAGCAGCTCTAGCTTGATTCACAAGAAAGAAGGTTTCAATCAGATACTGTGACTCTGTATATAGTTGCTAGACAAAGTGAATTTCGGTACTTGGCTAGTCAATCACTGAGCTTATATGGAATACACGTTCCGCCCAACCCACACCACACCGCCACCGCCACCGCCACCCGCCCCCGTGCCCACCCCGTGCCCCCCCCCCCCNC
>NC_020497.1:20599267-20624135 GCF_000184155.1 Fragaria vesca subsp. vesca | reverse complement strand
CCCCCCCCCCCCCCCACCCCCCCCCCCACCCCCACCACACACACACACACACTTGGTGAAGCAGAAACCAGAAAGAAAATATTCTGAAATTACTAGTTACCGAGATGACTAAGATCTAATACCTTCTTTACCCACTCCACTTCCTCATTGTCTTCAAAGAGATTACATAACTATTTGGATGCAGATTCCTGTAAGGTTCCTTTCTTTGAAGCTTTTCCAACCTTCCAGGGGAATTTGGCTAAATACAAGACATCAAGCCACCAATGGTGCCACAACCAGGAGCGAGTGAGGCTTAACTAATTTCCTGCAAAATGTTTAAAACGGATGAATTCCTTTTCCAGATAACATGAGTTAAACCAGAAAAACAAGGTTGCATCTAGTTTACACCCTACTGATCAGGACATCATTTCCAAGTACTCCACTCCCTTTGCAGACCCAAATTAGAAACCCTTTATGAATAAACAGACATTTTTAAAAAACTCACAATACCAACAGCCATTAGTGACCTCTGGCTGTGATCTATCACACTAGAAGCACATTGTTATCCTACGATAACAAGTGAATGGATTAAGCTTTGTCAAACAACCAGTTTACTTATACCAGCTGCAAAATTAGCCCACGGAACAGAAAGGCAAAGGCTAGAGTACACTTGCCATCTAAATTCAGTATGTCATCACATATCCTGTAAAACTTTCAGTGCTCCAAGCCTTTGATTTTGTCAAGATAGAACTGCATCTTTTGAGTATCTTGAGCTGAAAGATTAGATCCAACAACAAGCTTGTACTGCTCAAATTTTAATTCATCACATTTCAAGGCAGCTGTTCTACAAGCTCTGATACTTCCTGATGAAAGGAAAAGAAAGGGGCAAATTAATCATAAGAAGTTTTCTTTAGCAGATGAAAAGTTAGGGAAGGAAAACAGTAACATTGAATTAGCTTCTTCTCTCTTTGTTATGGTATTAAGGACTCACTGTATTTCTCAATGAGATGGCACTAAAGCATAACAATTTTTTTAAGAACTACGCACTATATTAGAAGATTAAAACCAAAGAGCCATAACAAATCATAGTAAAAAATACTGTGCACTGATGACATTTTCCTATTTGATGTGGAAACTTCTTGCATTTACGTGTGCATAACTTTTCACATTATATTCTTGAAATATACGAAAGTGACTAATAGCCAAGTACACTGGCTTAGCTAAATCTTATTTTCTTCTTCTTAAACAGCCCATAGCCATTAGGAGGAAACTACAAGGCATCATCAGCATATCATAAGAGTTACTCTATTCAAACTCACCGCTTAAGTCCAACAAATTAAAAATCACCGGGCAATCTGCAATACTCCTGACCATGGTAATTGCTGACCATACCTTTTGATGGTCCTCCCTTGAGGCTCTTACGATACAAACCCTTGTAATCTCATTGACATACTTGACTGCAAAACACATTATGCAACAAAACCTGTGAGTCATTTTAACCTTGAAAGTTCCTATACAACGAATAAGAAAGTATCATCAGAAAATATTACTTACCTTGGAACGATCCAAGTGAAGAAGCCAGACCACACTCCCCAAAGTTCACTAGAATGCTATCTTTGACTGCTTTTGTTACATTATATGTGGTAATGATAACAGGATCTTTCTTTGCAAGTTCTTTATTTGGATCCAAGATAACCTCCAATGTCATATACCTATTCTTGAATCCCACCATGATCTTTTACCTGTTTACAACATATCATTTGATTTATCAAATATCAAAAGGAAGATTCAAGAGCATAATATCATATGAAGCTACCCCAAACTGGGTTTGTAAATCCCAATTGCAACTGACAAGTAGTTACAAAGCCGAAACATGCATTGCAGCAATTCAATACGCAGCACAGATCAAACATGAATTATAAGAACCTACTGTGCTTTTGACAGCACAGAATTACAAATAACACAAGATTTATTTCCACTGAGCTAAAAATCTATCAATCAAGAACATAGACAGTACTAACCTGTCCGGTGGCGGAGCCAGGATGAAAGTATCACCTGGGCTAATAATAACACCTAGAATTTTTTTTTTTGACACGATCAGTATGTTCATGAGACACTGTAATATACAACAATATCATCATCTTAAATTTAAAAGAACATCTAAAAACACATGTTCAGTGGTTTCTTTTAACCTTCAAATTTCACCAAAAGGTAAATTAATCTAGTGAATGTATTTTATTGATGCAAAGAGGCAAATAATATGTCAATAAGAAAAATAACTGTAATCACTATCAAAAATATTTAGCAAAACCTTGTGTGCGAGAATGTTGATGAGACTCTAAACTTGAAATAACCAATATCTAGAGAAATCATTCAAATAGAGGCCAGTTAGAAGAGTTCTTCCACACCGATCCCCACCCATCTCTTATTCCCCCATTAAGAAATATGGTATCAGAACCCAATTGTATTTAGTTCTGAAAAGAAACCAACTATAACATATACATAAGAATAACAGTAAAGTGAAAACAATACCTCCTCTGCAGTCTGCACTACACTAAGCAATAAAAAAGGGCTGTAATTTTAGTAACAGGAGCAACAAATCTTCCTATACATGTCATTTTTCTTCCAATTTGATATCTATAACTAAACATTGATTAAACTAAGTAGTGAACTATAAATTGAATTGAACCTAAAACAGCAAAACAAACATCAACAAAAAAAAAAAAAAAACCAAGAATTTCATAGTCTCTAAGCTCACAAATAAACCCTTGAAAATAATTAGAGCGTAGAATTACCAGCGACGGCGATCAGAGGCGTTACTGCTTCTCTGCGACGGCGTCAATGTCACTTATTCCTCAGCCATTCAAAATCCAAGTTTGTAAAGAATCAAACTTTAAGCACAGAGTTGAGCTATTCTGAGAAGAACGAGCAGCCCAGAAAATTGAAGGACCCTGCGGATTAGAGTTTGATATATATGAAGCAAATGTTCATCAATTGGAGTATAAAGTTTCTCAATTAAACCAAAATAGATTGATCAATCAACTACAGAACCCCATAATTGAGATGATTTTTATATATCTAATGACTTTGGACTAAAAAGAACAAAAATTTGAAGCAGAAAAGAGAAAAATCCAAACCTGGTAGCTGAAATTGAGCTTGAGAGTGAGAGCAGCAGCCTGAGAATTCTAAACCCTAATTCAGAGCAATGCAGAGTAGTCGGGTCGGTAAAGTGGGTTACTGGTATAGTCCAAGTCCAAAAAGATTCAAATATCCAAATCCATATTCGGGCCGGGATCTGAAGGCCCAACGTGAATAACGGTGAAACCTAGACGTGGCAAGAAGTGGTCCGCGTAGAAAAGTCAGAACGGAAGGAGAGGGAGAGCGTTTGAATCGTTAAGAAAAGTGAGAGAGACCCGTTATGTGTGGGGCCAAAGGGAGCACGTGACCGGTCCGTGTCACTCTCACTCCACACAGTTTGCTAGGACTAAAAAAATATGAAAATAGTTTCGGTAGAGCAGCCGTGTCACGTGGATGGTCCGATCATCCAATAAGAAATCAAAACTCTATTTTCTAATGTCCAAAATATTTCACGTAAGTACTTTTATTGGGCGGTCGTACCGTACACGTGGCACAACAGACGCATTAGAAAATCACCCCAAGAAAAATTAGATAAATAAAAAAAAATGTGAGAGTATAATACTTGGATTATCCACTTTTGTAGGTGAATTTAAAAAGTCAAGACATCCCACATGGAAATCGGGTCATTTTATAATGAGGAGAAGAGAGGAATCTCAGCGCAATTTACCCGCAATTTCACTCGTATTTCATTTGGCGTGTAGTGAGCTTTTGGGTTTGGGTAAGTTGGGCTCTGGATTTTTTGGTATCCAGTACTGTAGTGTATGAACTCCAACGTCAACTACCCCTCTTGTTTTATACCCCACTTTCTCTCACTCCTTTATCTATAAATACCTACCCCCACCCCTCACGTTTTCTTCGTTAGTTTGTTAGGCATTTTGGATTTCAGAGAGTTTTGAGTTTTTTGAGAGCGAGAGAGAGAAGAAGAGAGAGAGAAGGCGGAGCTAGTGGTGGTGGTGAGCTCGGTTCTGTAGCTCGGTTGCGTCGAAGCACAAGTAAGTCGTCGCTCTCGTTCTTCAATTTTCTCTTATTTTTTTATTTTTTTTATTTTTCGCTTTGAATTTTGGTTAGCGATTGTTTCGGATGTAGCTTTGTGTTTATTTATGATTTTTTACGCAGAAAAAGTGTTGTAGTGTTGTTATACGTACATGCATGTATCAGATCTGATAAGGAAAGCTCGTTGTTGTTGCTTTAAATGGTGATTTTGTTGATGTAATGATAGGAGTTAGGCGTAACTACAGTTACTATCCTCTTTTTCCGGCGTTGATATGCCGGAACTGTTTGGTTTCGCAACGAAACTGAATTTTTGTTCAGCTATATGTTTATAGAGGAGCTTTTCGTTTAGAAATTAGTATTGTTGCGAATCGGAGAAATACAAGAAGAAAAATGTTTGGGGATTTGTGGTGATAAATATGCGAATGTAGATATTGTGTAGAAAGTTTCAATATGTAGTGCAGAGAATAGTGTGGGATCTGTAGAGTCTAAGAGGCAAAGACCTCCGACTGTGGAAATTGACTTTTTGAGCTGATCAATTCGCAGTTGCAATGGAGGTCAATGGGAAATCTGTGGTGGCGGGACCTGCTAATGTTATTTTTCTGTCGACGATTTTGGGCCAGGATGGGTCAATGTCTGTTCATAAGTGTGACTGGAAGTGTCAGAATGAGCATGTCTGTGGGAATATGTATCGCTGCAAGGTGACTGGACTCACTCACATTTGTGACAAGAATTGCAACCAGAGGATTCTGTATGATAACCACAGCTCCCTTTGCCGGGCAAGTGGGAAGGTTTTCCCCCTTACACCAGTAGAGGAACAGGCAGTGAGAGGGGTCCGGAGGAAGCTTGAGTCAGATGCCCCTGTTGCCGACAATTGTTCTTTTAAGCGCAGACGGGATGCACAGTTCCATCCTTCTCCCTTCGAGAGATCCTTCACTGCTGCCAGTCTGATCTGCAGCAAAGTTGGAGATGGCATGGACTTGAGCTAGAGAAATATAAGATAAATAAATGACTCTTATGCTTACCTTAATCTTGTTCCTTTGAAATCTTTTCTTATTTACTTTTTATGGAACAAATATTGATGATGAACTTGATGAGTACTTAAGTGGTGGACCTAATGTGTCCTACCCGCCTGTAGGAACTATCTATATTTGTAGTTTTGTTAACTGCAATTTAACTCTTCCACTAGCTTGACATTGCAAGAGGGAATGTGAATGGGGGGGTTTTAACTGCTTTCTCGTATATAATGTTTTATCTTGCTTATGTTGCTGGTCTGGATTCTGAGTTTATATTCGGTGGTTGTTTGTATATCTTGCTTCGTGATTGGACTTTGACTTGTTATTGTAATCCCATTAATTCTACCTGCCCTACTCCCAGTATCTTATTCAATTTGGATCTTTTTGTGACGGTTATGTTACAAAAGGCAATTCATTATATGTAACTAAAGTTAATTTTCTTCATTTGCTTGAGTACTATCAGAAATTTTGGATAATTATCTGGTGCAATGTAATGCCTTGTTTTTCTTCTCTGCTTAGTTTATTACAGGTTACAGATAAATGATCAGGTTTTCATTCCTTTATTTGTTAATTTCATTCCTTATATTGTTCTTTTAGTTGTTGATTTTGATTTATACAACCTGAATTCACTGTCACTTGTGCAGGGCTTGAATCAGTGTGCTATGAAGGAGTGATAAACTATGTTTGTTTATAATGAGCAATGTATTATATGCGGAAAGTCTATGATCTGGCTTCTGATGAATTTATGTTCCTTCTCTCATGCAGGTAATTGTATCATCAGTTGGAGAACAAAGCTTTTGTAAGTGATGCTGATGAGCCTACCTGCCTGTTCTAAGCATACATTGAATGAAGGATCGCATCTTGATTCACGAAGATATTGTTGTTGGGTTAGGGAAACTGTTGAATTCAATGGCTAGTTAAATAAAGCCTTCTGCCTTTGCCATTTGTCCCTCTCCATGACTGGCTACAGGACAATGGTTTCAACTTGGCTTGTGCAAGTCTTCAGTTGCACAGAAATGCATCAAAAGTTGAAGCTAGACTATGAAGCGACAAATCCAAAAGCTTATTCCAAGGGATATTGGATCTCTCTTAAACTGGTGGAAATCCCTGTTGTGTCTTGTACATTTGTTCATGGTGCCAAGATTCTTTTTTTACTCTGGCCTCGATCCATTTATAAACATTGTAATTCACAGAATTCTTTCAGCACTGGTATGCTGTTTGTTTTTCATAAATTCAATGGATATCAGTCAGAATTTGTGTTTCCAGGTTGATTTTCCTTTACGTTCGAGTTTGTTATTACTCGCTGATGAGGTTCTATACTTGTAGCAGAATGTATGCGCACTGATATAGACAGTGTATTGCAACTCCTAAATCAGTCCCCCATCAGTTTCAAGTTCTGGGGGTTGGTGATCAACTCCCTAATGTTTCAAGTCAAAAACCAAATGATGTCCATGAATAACCTTTCTTCTTACCTAAACCACTAATTATCAACATTCATTTCCTTAGAAATTCATGACGTACTGAATGGAGGTAAATGGAACACGAAGCTTCTTATAGAAAACTTTTAGAACACTTTCCGACGATAAGTTCATCGGCAGGTTAGAAAATGTTGATGACCCCATCGTGATTCTATTAACAGAAAGAAACAACAGAGTATTAAATTTCCATATTGTGTATCATGCATTTGTGAAAGAAAGGAATTGCTTCCCAAAATAGGCCTTCCACGACAAACAAAATACTAAACCCAAAAAGGTGATCTTGCGGCTGAGACTTTCTGCACACCAACGTAACCCCTTTGGATTTGTACGCACACAACTCCTTCCCTCGTAGATTCTTCAAGATACAAATATGCACACTTATATATATGTCATTTCCTGTTATCATCAACTCCTTTTCTTCAAAATCAACTTATAATGGCATCTCAAACTTCCCCATGTTTCCTTTTCCTCCTCTTTTCCATTTCCTTCTCTTCAGCTTACTCATCCATATTCTCCATAACAAACAACTGCCCTTATACCATATGGCCTGGCACATTATCCGGTTCCGGCACGCCTCCACTTCCGACGACCGGGTTTCAGCTGTACTCAGGACAGAGTGCAAGAATAGATTCTGTTCCGGGATGGTCCGGACGTATATGGGCTAGAACAGGGTGCACTTTCAACGAGTTGGGAGTTGGAACATGTCAAACAGGTGACTGTGGAGGAAGGCTAGAATGTGATGGCAACGGTGCCACCCCACCTGCTTCACTCTTTGAAATAACACTTGGCAAGGGCAATGACAAAGATTTCTACGATGTTAGCATTGTTGATGGATACAATTTGCCTCTTGTTGCCACCCCTCGCGGCGTTTATGGTACTTGTAACGCCACTGGATGTGTCTCGGATATTAACATAGGTACATAACATTGATGTGCCTTAACACTTTGTACATACAAGCAAGCTAGTTTACTTCTAAATGAATGATGTAGCTTTTGAAATGAAACAGGTTGTCCGAAAGAGCTTCAGGTGGTAGGAGGTGAAAGTGAAAGGAATGTGATTGGATGCAAGAGTGCCTGCGACGCGTTCGGTTCGGATCAGTATTGCTGCAGTGGACAGTTTGCTAATCCGACGACATGCCAGCCCTCCTCCTATTCAACCATTTTCAAGCGAGCTTGTCCAAGAGCTTACAGTTATGCTTTTGATGATGGCACAAGCACTTTTACATGCAAGGCTTTTGAATATGCCATTATTTTCTGCCCCAACGGCAATGGGTACACTTTTCTCATCTCCCCTTCGTGTAACTAACGTACCATCTCAGTTGAAAACCCTCTGTTGTTTCTGAAATGACAAAGAATATGTGATCGATGCAGGACGAGTGAATCGGATAGCACGTTGGCACCTCCAAGATTTCAAGTGCCTGGCACCGGGAAGGTTGTGCAGGTCGCTTCCTCCTCAGACATGCTTTTACCAATTCTGCCGCTAATCTTTCTTCTTATCCTGACCATACTCATTTGAGCCTTGTAAAGCAACCAGTTTGCCAACAAGAACCTCACAAGTGCCAAGGGGAGAATTAATAAAGTGATCAAATCAAGTGCAAGGGAATGAACAGAAACATCGACAGATAAACTGAAAATTTTATTTAGAAGAGAATTTTTGTGTAATACACAAATACTTTAAGGCAGGCAGATTAAGGATCATTGTCTACAGTGAATCCAAGCAATGGAGAAGAATGTAAAAGCCAACCTACAATACAAACTTGTATCTAACCAGGAACGATGTCCTCTATATGTTTAACTTTCACTAAATACTCCAACAACTAACTCCTACTCCCGCACAAGATGTAATAAACAAAACTGTATCATTTTTTGTTCTTGGGCTTCTTGGAAACCTGAGTTTTCTTTCTTGCTTTCTTTGGTGGCTGTGGCTTCCCTCCTGAAGGCTTATCTCTCTTCTTTACAACCTTCTGTATACAGTGAAAGGACGCATGATATAAACAAATAAGCAGCCTTCATGAATTCATCATAGATAAGAGACAAAATTGATAATAAATAAATAAAACTCAAGGTTGAGAAACATACGGATGCTTTGTCAGCTTTCCCTTTGGTTTTCCCATTGGTTTGTTCTTCAGTATCCTCATCCTTATCAGTTTGATGAGGCATTGTTTTAGGAACTTTGTCGGCCTCATCTTCCGAATCAAATAAGAAACCCTCTAGTGTTCCTGCTCATTCCAAATAATAGTGTTAAGGAAATATTAACAGCTTCAGAAATTATTAGTAAAGATAAGACATTCAACAGTAGAATATACATGTCCCAACCTTCAACCATTGTTTCAGCTTCATATGTTTCTGGTTTCAGCTGAATGAAGTCATTCATGATAGCTTCTATCTGTTCAAGTAATAAACAATTCAGAGTAGAATTAACATCCTTAATAAAGTTCCAATCATGACTACTAACATACAAGTAACATAATGGTTAACCAACCTTTGCCTCGGATGGACCAAAGCTAACCTGAAAAGGAAGAGGTAACGTCATGTCACAGAGATATAATGTTTAGTCTGAAGTGTTCAAAATGATTTCATGGAGTAAATGATGACCGAGAACTTTAATCTCCACATAGCACAAATAAATAATTAAGGACTGATACCAATGTTAAAACTTCTAAATGGAGAAAAATGACTTACAACACAAAATGTCCTGGAAGGAACTATCGTTGTTTTGTAAACAGTTCCTGTAATGGTAAAAAAAAAATTAAACCAGTCAGATGAAGCAGCTTAAACAGAAATATGCAGACACAAAGCTAAAAAACAACCAGTTCTGTAAGCTCATAAAAAGAGGTGACAAACATGACACCAATATCAGAGAGCCAAACCATGTTGAGTGAAATAAAGGAACTCTATTCTTTTCTCATAATTAAACAGTTCCATCATTGATTCTTGGTTTCTTCTTCCTTATACATTGCACATAAACTTGCAAAACCTTAAGGCAACATTACCTCTATTATAAGAGATGATCAAATAGTAAAGTAGAGGCATAATGGATCATCAATTCATCATTAATGCAAGAAGCAGGTGAATCAGAACGAAGCATACCTTTCAAATCTAGGCACATCTCACTATGCCCAGATCTAGATTCTGAAACTATTACCCGTCCTACAGCACCCATATCACCACTCAAATCTATGGAGTCCTTTTCACACTCAACAAGTGCCTGCACAAACAAAAAGCATTTAGTGAATCACAGGCTCCCCTTTTTCATTCTCTCAGTAACGAGACATGTAATAATATCTTTTCAGATTTTTGTAAAGTACTTAGACGATGAGGCAAGCAAATAGCAGAAGTCAGATTATTTCAGCTAATATTCTCATTGCTCAATTGTTTCTCTAACAACTTTTAAAGAACAATAATTTTCCAATTAAAGACCCTTGCAACATATCACAGTGGCTGTTACTCATTCAGAGATAATTTAAAGAAGTTTCAAGTGAAGGAACATTGTAACAACACCCTGTAACCAAGTTATTCATTGCTCCACCTTTGTACGATGGACTTTCTCAGAGAGCACCAACGGCAGTGTTGAGGAGGATACCTGTAAATCACATATAACTTAATCAACTCATTTGCAAAAGATTATGTATGCAATTTCTAAAAGTACTACAGATTATTCTTACATGTGGTTCAATTTGCTTGTCAGAAGCTTCTTTCTCTGCCACTTCCACATCGCCACTAATTCCTGCACCATTATTAAAACACATACTGTAAAATAATTATGAAGTTTCAGATAATTGGGATCTGTAGTCTTATCTGTTGTGTCAGGATATTTGTTTAAGTTTTCTTAAACTTCATTACTGATTTCATTCCTTGATCAGAGTATAAAAACTTGTATATCTACACTTTAACAGAACCATCCAATCCGGTCCCTGGAAGTTAGATTTACCACCAGATCCCCAATTCATACCTTCTTTTTCTTTGCTATCCGTCTTGTTCTTCTCTTTCTTGGGTGACTGGCCTTTTCCTTTTGGACTTTTCTTCAAAGATTTTCCTTTTGAAGCCTGTTTAGATGGAGATTCTTCACTGATGTCCATAACAGCTGCATCCTCAGTGTTGCCTCTTGATTGCAGTTGAGACATTTTAAGGTCAGAAGACTCTCCATCATCCTCTCTGGGAGGACTGTTTTCAGGATCAGAATCTGATGACAACGCCAAAACCGAATCATTCAGTTCCTGTCAAGCATAATAGTTTTCTTGTCATTAACATCAATAATGATAGCATGTAGATTACAAAATGAAGCACACAATACTAACAGATATCATCTTCCAAATGCTTTTAAATGGAGGACTATCAGTTTTGAATGCGAAAAAGGATGGTTATAGATATTAGAACTGATAGCATGTTATTAAAATGAAGATCAAAATTATCATTTAAAGGCAATGCAAGGCCTCATTCACCAAATTATAAGAACAAGAGGAATCCAGTAACGCTTACGTTAGGCTTTGAAGGCTTCTCAACAACGGCCTTTGTTTTACCTTCTATTTTCTTGAATCCATCTGACTTCTTTTTTGTCTGGGGTACATGTTCTTCTATTGTTTCCCCTTTTTTCGGCGACTTGCCTTTCAATTTCTTATCAGATGGAGACCCAACCCTTTTCCCAAGAAATTTACCTATAACTTCATTATCATCATCATCGGATTCAGATGATTTACGAGGAGTTGGTTCTCGGCCATCACTGTTATCCTCCCCATTCAGTGAAGACCTAGAATCTGAGGACAATGACAGTACTGACTCAGTTGTTGGGACCTGAAAAACACACAGTAAACACACCCTTATACACTTAACATCCAAAATAACTCTACAAGCATTTCACTATACTATACAGGAATCACAACCCAATAAAACACCTAATCTAACTAGTAATTTTTGACCAGTAATATCCTCCATCAATCAAAGTATGCAACTTTTAACCCAAAATAGACAAATGAATGATTCTTCTACCTCAAAAGCCCGCAGCCAATCTGGAGACCCCTCCCTGCTCATCCCAGCAGCTTCAAATCTCTAAACTTTGATTCCAATACCAAAACCCAAAATTGCCTTTGTCCTTCCTACACTTTCAATCATAATAAAGTTTCAATCTTTTAACCCAATTCGCAACTATATCATGCAACTGAAAATTGCAAGGTACCAAATACAATAAAGATAGATTGAGTTGTGTTTACATGCAAATATGGGTAATGCCCAGAAGGTATTTGTGAAAATGGCGAGTGCAAACTAGACTTGGCAAAACGGATCTGATGTCGAAATACAGTAAAGTCGAGGGAGAAAGTACCAGAACGATACGAAAGGCTCCTGCTTTGCTTGAAATTCTGGGCTAGCAAAATGTGGGTTTTGCGCCCAAAAATAATTGACTGAATATTTCGCCCGCGAAATAGATATAAAAACGCGGGACTGGTCCGGAGGGAGGTTGATTTATTTTATTGCTCACTTTGTTTGTGAATTGCTCGATTGATTTTTTTTTTTAGTTAAGAAATGAATAATTCATTAATCGAGTGACAACGTCTAAATTACAAAGTATGCAAACGTAAGTCTGAATAACTACAAATAACAAAGAACATGAATTGCTCTATTTTCTCTATGGTCCTTACTGTTTAAATTTCTCATACCAAACATTAAGCATTGAGTAACCACTACAAAGTAGTCTAATAGTTCTTGTTTAGTTAAATGTGCTCCTCAACCTAGGTTCAAACCATGAGTGTCAAAAGTGACCAGAAAAGAGGATATGTAATGTCTTGTTGGCTACCACAGGTGGTCGAGTTGGTAAGAGCCTAGGTGTGGAACCCCCATACCCAGGTTCGAATCACAACCGACACTAATTAGAGTTAAATCTCAATTTATTCTTGATGGTTAAAGGGGATAAAGGGTTTTGACATGATCTCTTGACGCGGATTAGTTTCTGAATCTGGAAAACCAAATGCATCAAAAACATTCATCAATCCTTAGTTGATATTCACATCAACACATGAGTAATTGAGTTTAGAACTAATGTAGGGTGCACCGACCCTTCTTACGGGTTAGCCGCAAGTCATTCACTGTAGGACTCAAAAGTTAGGAGAATAAAACAAAGAGCTCTCGTTATCCATACAAAACACACCCGCCCTACTCGTATAGACTCTCTTGAGTCTCTTCTTCTTTTCTACTCCAAAACCAAAGTAGTAGAAGAAGAAACAAAACCCCCAAATTTGATTAGACCTCAAAATCAAAAATGGAGCAAGGAAATAGAGGCACCATGGTCTCCATGCTCCCCCAGCAGAACCAAAACCCCTTACAGCAGTTGCAGGCTCGCGTCAAGCACCTCGAGACCGGCTTCCGCTCCTGGCTCGCCAAGCAGTCCGTCGCCGTCGAAGCAGCCATCGTCACCGTCGCCAGCGGCGCTCAGGGAGCCGCTATCGGCGGCATCATGGGTACTCTCACCGGCGACATCTCCTCCGCTCTCCCCACTCCTCCTCAGGCCCTCAACCCCCAGGCCATGGCGTCCTTCAAGCAAGCTCAGGTCTTTATCTCTCTTGAGTTCAATTTGGGAATTGAGATTAGGAATTAGGGTTTTATAGTGGTAAAGATTGGTGCTTTATGGGAATTTTGAGTTTGGGTTTTTTGAGTTGGTTGGAATTGTGGTGATTTTATAGGCTCTGGCTGGAGGTCCATTGGTACAAGCGAGGAACTTTGCTGTGATGACTGGTGCCAATGCTGGGATATCTTGTGTTATGAGGAGACTGAGAGGAAAGGAGGATGTCCAATCGAGGTGAGTTCATTTGTTTTGTTTTGTTTTGGTTTGTGGTTTTATGACATGCCGAATGAATTGTGTTTAGGGTTTTGTGAATCAAAGTACTGTTGCTAATGATCATGTTGAATGGTTTGGTTGACATAGTTGATTATTTGTTGCTGGTCAACTATTTCTATCACAATTGTGGTATGTTAGATTATTGGAGTGTTTGGTTTGAAGCATTCTATGTTTGCCGTTGCATGTGTATATGTGTATCACCATTTCTCTCATTAGGGGCACATGTTTTGTTATTGCTTGATGCCGAGGAGACTTTTATTATCTTTTGAATGTTGAAAAGAATTTGAGGTTAATTAATCTTACTTCTGTCAGATGTAGGCATTCCTTTCATGCCTTTCTTTGCAATGTACAGTAGCAAAGAAGTGCATTAAACAGTGTTGTCATGCGCTCAATCCACTTTGTTACCCAGTAAAAATCACATGAGGAAAGAAACAGACTTCAAGATTCTGTCATAATGAATTGAATTCTGAGACAGGTTCCTTTAGCGATTAGTTATCTGATTAAAGCAGTGGGGGTTAGTTCTGACTTATGGGCTGTTGGCCCTGTATAGGCTGTGCGACCACTCCCTAGGATTTCATTCTCCCCTCAACAGTTTTTTTGTTTACTATGTTCTCAGGAGGTCTTTCGTATTTGTGCCTTCTTCCCCTTTCTCTTTTCAGTGAACAAGTGTTCTTTTTTTATTTATTTTTTCATCTATAGATATATCATCATTCAACTATCATATTTTCTTTCATCTTGATCATTACCGCGATGACATGTATTAAAGATTCTTATTTTAAATCCAATATTGTCGGCCTTGATTTTTGGCTACATATTTTATTCCCATGTGCTGCAGCATGGTCGCGGCTTTTGGTTCAGGTGCTCTGTTTTCATTGGTGAGTGGTTTTGGTGGCCCTAATCAAGTACAGAATGCACTTACATCTGGAATTTTCTTTGCAGCTGTTCAAGGTGGACTCTTCAAGGTGAGCCTCGAGTAAATTTATTGTTTCAATAGTAGCTGAAGAGTAAAGTGTGCTTATTTGGTGTCCTTAGCTAGGCATGATTGATGTTTAAACTTAAGCTCAAGTACACATTAATGAGAACATGTCATTTAAAAGACACGAAGCTGCTATCGTTTATTTTGTAGAACTAACATGTTTTGAACTCATAACATCAACTATCACTGAATCTGAAGTGGTTTTGTGATCATAGTCTAATACTCTGAGATACGTCTTAGGTAGTACTTCTTTGCAGCATGCCTATTTGCATGAGGTATTAGGGGTTCTAAGTTTGAAATCTATTGTACTGACCTAGCTATTTATATGCTTAAAAACACTTTTCACAATGTTATACAGTTGGGGCAAAGGTTTTCCAAAGTACCATCGGTAGATAAAGATTTGTACTATTCTAAAACAAGAAGCATGTTGAGTAACCTTGGCCTCGATCATTATGAGAAGAATTTCAAGAATGGCTTGCTAACAGACTACACATTGCCTCTGCTGAATGATAGGTAAGTACAGGATTTTCAGAATCTTCTCAATAAGTCAATCCTATGCCTTTTATCTATAAATCATGTTACGTATGCCTTCTCACGGCTTCCTTTTTGCTCTGTTGTTTCAGTGCACTTAGGGAGGTGAAAATCCCTCCAGGACCAAGGCTTCTCATTCTTGATCACATTCAGAGGTGCGACTTGTGCTCCATAAATAATTGCATTGCCCCTTGAAACTTACGTTTACCTAACATACGTCAAATATTTTGTTTCAGGGACCCGGAGTTTCAAGAGAAGCGGAAACACAAGTAGTTGAATAGCCTATTGATCGGTTATGCTTGCCTTGTCTTCTATAGAACGACGTTTTTATGCAGTTAAAAAACCTTTAGAGTAAGGAAGATATGTTTTGGAGTTGAGATAATGTCATTCTATTATCAGCTTTGTCCTTTACACTTTGCTAGTAAGTAATGGTTTGCATAATTTTGGTTGTTGTGGCGCTTATCAGTTCATGAGTTGCTTTACCACCGAGTTTGAAACTGAATTCTATTAATTTGCATGGTTTGGAATTTGATCAACAGATTGCCATAGTGCTTATTGTTGATGTTGATGCGGGGCATGAATCCTGAGGTTATACACCTCTTCCTCCAAGTAGGCTAGCGTGAAAAGCTGTACACTGATTGAGAAATGACTAGTACGCATTCACAATCGGAGCTGGTAGGCACAGTTGAACATTATGGGTCGTGGGAGCTTAGCCCAATAAGAGCAGTGTTAAAATTATATAAATAAAGAAATTTAAAGGAAACCACCTAGGAGGTGGGCTAGGCGGACGAGTTGGCCCGCTAGGCGGTTTTGTAAACCCGTGACTAATAGTCATTATGGGCCGCAGGAGCTTAGCCCATAATAATTATATAAATCAAAAAATTAAAGGGAACGGGCCTAGGCTGTGGGCTAGGGGGACAATTGGGTCCGCTAGGCGGTTTTAAAAAGCGTAGTCACAGTGGGACCTACCTTCATCGGCCCAAAACTGTCAGTGTCGTCCTCTCAGAAATTCGAGTTGTTTCCTGGATCCCGAGATAGGGTAACAGATCCAGAACCTGCTTAGTTCTTCACCGTTTCTTACCCGCCAAAATTCATCGCCTTTTAAGTTTTCTGTTTCTCTCTTTGAACAACCAAAGTTTCGCAGCTCGTTTTGGCTTTGTTTAGGGTTCGTTTTCTCTACTCTGGCAATTTTTTCTTCTGTAACAACCAAAACTGATCTGACTGAGAGCACAGCTTCAGCTTTTGACAGTGTAGCCTCAGGTTAATTTCTTTTGCAGCATGAGGTTTACACATGGGATGTATAGCCTCGGTTGTCTAATGTTGGGGAAATGAGAGATGCAGCTCGGCCTTCATCACATGCATGTTCTCCAAGTCCGTAGTTCTGTCGTTTTTCCGAATAATTTTGGGGTTGCGTATGATGAAAGATGAAAGATGAAAGCAAGTAATACTATTGGTCATATGGACCCCTTAAATCCCCAACTTTGCTTTCTCACCTTCCATTTTGAGTTCAAATGCTAGGTCCTCATTTAGTAATGCAGTATTGCTTTCTTCATTAATGCTTTATGAAACAAAAAAAAAAAAGAAACGTCGGTGCACGAAAGTTGGTTGATTACCGATGAGATCGAATCACTTATGTTTCAAGTATTTACAGAGCTTTGTGATTTCTTTACCTGATAATGTTGTTGTTATCATGAAATTTGACCCAAGAACCCACTAGAATGGCTCTGTATTAGGATACCAAAAGTTGTCACGTCGATGTCATTTACATTAGATATGGCTTCAAACCAAACTCCGCAATCAAGTCGCTTCGAATTCGTATCTTGTAGGAGGAGAATAGAAACATTGCTTGCTCTATGCTCTTTGGTCATCGAATAGAATAATCACCACCCACAGTTCCCACATAGACAGAAATATGCGTCCATTCTAGATCTCTTGACTTCTTTCACGCATTTTCCTGGGTGGGAAATGTCTCAAGTCCTCCACGACAAACTTTTCTCGTCATCTATGATCTAAACAAATCGACCACCAGTAAGTTTTGAAACTGAATCGTTTGCCCTATTTGTTATGCTACACAACAGTTACAAAGTAGCGTATGAAATCCCCTCTCTCCCTCCATAATGAAATAGATAGATTGATTGATTAGATAGTCGTTTACGTTACATAAACTTTTTGAATATCTTTGAAAATTTTGCTTAAAAACTTACATTGTTACGTGTGAAAATATCTATCTAATATCTTTTAATTCGGGTTCAATCCTTTTGGTTTCTAGTTTCTACATTATCATGCATCGCATAATTTGTTATAGATTAACTGCCATGGAATAAGGGATATTAAAAAGAAGATGCTTCTATTATCCATGCTTCTAGATCTTTGGGAAATTTTCCCCTGATTTATTATTGATTATTCACAATAAGTCCACAGAATCAACAAAGACAAGTACGGCAACTGGCTTCAAAAGTAACTCATCTTCTCAGTTTCGGTCACCGGCCGGCCATACTCCGGCCAAAAACACCGATCAGATCGATCCCAAAACCTAACAGAAACTTGGGAGAGAAAGAACAAGAAAGTGAAGAAACCATAACACAATTTATTGAATTCCTTTACATATATCTATTTATTTCTTCTTTCCCAAAATGAGGAATGAGGACGGATCAAACAAACAAATAGAATCGCTCACTATATATAATTAAAAATCATTTCTACAACAGCAACAAGACCTACGTGCGTACACTGACCAGACACAAAAACACTGCATGGCCGGAGACATCATCGGAACTGAAACTATAACCAACACCGAAACAAACGGAACCCCTTCCTCATTTGGCGGCGAATTCCAACGGTAGAGAAACCGAAGCAGACTGAAGAAGACGCTGCGCCTGAGCTAGCTGGTTCAGCAGGGATAGAATCCTCGCGTGATCAGAACGCGCCTGATCGATTGCCTCGGCCTCTAGCTCACCGAGCTGTGAGCACAGCATCTCCTCCGCCTCTTCCGCCACTCTAAGCCTCTCAAACGTCTTCTGTAACTCAGCCTTCATCCTCTCCTCTCTCTCCTGGCTCTTCCTCAGCTCCCTCTCCAGCTCCTCGTTCCTCTTCTTCAGCGACTTGTCGTCTTCCACCTGAGGAACCTGCTTCGACGTCACAGCCATTGAAACTAGCCTCGTGTTTACTAAGACTACGCAAGAAAGAAGAAGAAGGACGTAGCAGATACAATTTTAGCTAGCTTGCTGTGTAGGTTTAGAGAGGAGAAGGGTTTGTTTATAAAGACGACCGAAAAAGTGGGAATGTCCAGGTTCAATGAATCTAACCATGGTTAAGAAATTGTGATTCTGGTTACGTCTTTGCTTCTGTCATTTGAAACTAAATTTCGATTTGGCGTATTCATTATCATATCCAACAACTATAATTTTTCCCAGATAATTCAAACAAACGAGGTCTCGTTTTAGACTTTGAATGATGTCCGGTTGGAAGGCTAGGTGCACATTCTAATTCATACATTGGTATGGAAGAAGTCAAGAAATTTATCAAGATATTTAGCGTTATACACGTCTCTTACTAATAAGTTTAAAAGCAGGGCGATACTATTCACACACTTATAAGCATTGTATTTCTAATTTAGAATACCAAACTTAGCGGTGTGACCATTCAATTGAATACTATTTATTACGACAACTAAATTGGTATAGAAATTATCAAGGGTAAATAAAGCAAATCCCCACAAGGGACAGACATGAGGTTGTGATTGCAATATGCGTGGGCTCTATTAGCCATATATGTGAAAAATCGTTGCTGATAATAGGTGAAAGATCGTGGCTCATTGAGGTCCCAGAAGGCACCACACTAGTTACTAGTACAGTAAAGTGACAACAATAGATGCATTTGGATTTATGGAAAATCCATCTATAATATCCAAAACAATTACTTTCTCTCCTATATTTTAATTTTTACCAAAACCTTTTATTTGCCTACTCTTATCGTCAATCAAGTGGATCTACATATATGTCATGCTTGAGGCAATGTGTCTATTTCAAGGTCCTTTTTTGGAGGTCGACTAATACTAGTTTCATTTATCTTTTGGACCCAAGTTTGTTACTTTTTCTTAATTGTGACAATCAAGTACGTATCAAAAGAAAAAGAAATGAACGGTGAAAAATATAAAACGCTAGAGTTATAATTACTTCATTGACAAAACTTATACAATTGGACTGAAGTTGAAGTGGATCATAGAGTAGAGAGAGAGAGAGAGAGAGAGAGAGAGAGAAGAGAGAGAGAGAGAGAGAGAGAGAGAGGACGAGGAGAAGGGACCAACTTATTGCCTGCAATTCTGCGTTGGGTCCTCTTGTCACTTTCAACTATTTATAAAAAACCCAATGGCCAATAATCGGACAAAAATAATGGGCTTATTGAGCTCTTGACCCAACTAACAGATTTTATTGTAACGAGCTCTTTATTTTTTATTTTTTCCCTTCTTTGATCACCTACTGATCCAACTTCGATGTCCGATTGATCTTCCTATGTGTGGCGGCGCTGCAGCTGATCGGATTTGGCCCGTCGGCGTGGTGCGGGTCTCTTCCTTCCAATGCTGGGCTCGGACTTGGATATGGACCCAGGTGTTTGGGCCCGCTTCTGGGCTCAGATGCCAGCATGGAAGCTTGTCGGCAAGAAAAGAGGCAGATTTGGCAAGGTCTTGAACTGAGCTTGGGTCCTTGGCTAGCCTCAAGCCCAAAAAAGATCTCCGAATTTGGAATTGGGTTGCTATGCCTAATTTCAAAACACCAAAGCAGATATCCAAATACCCGAGAGAAGATGTTTTGAGCGTGCTTCGCTCTGTCACTCCCTCAAGCCCTAATCTAAAGGACAAAAATAAAATGTAGTGGGTGTTTGTGCGGTTTGGAGTTTGACAGACTGTGCAAATTAGCTGCATCTAGATGGTCACTTATGGTTTGGGGTACTGAAATTTGAGTGCCTTGGCTCCAGTCTTATGTTTCCGTGATATTTTTTTGTATCTAGTTTTATCATCTGTTATGCTCACAAATAAGTGAGTTAATTGTCTAATGTAATGACACTATTGTGATCATGGTGATCATTGTATTCTCGACATTCTGACTTCCGTTTATATATATGATGATGATTACTTTAAAACAAAAAAATTGTAACATTGAGGTCATGATGCCTTCTGTAACTAGTTTTTGTATCTAGTTTTATCTTCTGTTAAACTCACGAATAAGTGTAATGAAATGATATTATTGTAATCATGGTGATCATTGTATTATCGACATTCTGACTTCTGATTATATATACGATGATGATTACTTTAAAACAAAAAAATTGTAACATTGAGGTCATGATGCCTTCTCTAACTAGTTTTTCTTTAATGATTGTGTGATATAACTCTTACCATTGTTGAAATTTATTTGGTTCACGACAAATAAAAAAGAAAACGAAACCTTATGCATTTGGACCGTATAAATCACAGTGATGCTTTGGATTTAAATAAATGAATTTCGTACTCATTATCTTCTCCATTCAGTCCATGGAGGATGACATAGCTTAAAACCAAATGATTGAGTCTTTATAATATTGGACAACTTGGAAATATGTTTGCTTGAACAAAACTGCGCAGCAGAGACTTACGTGGTCTCTTTGTGCTCTACGCAATCTTTGATGGTTTGCTGTTTGGCTTCGCATTGCTCAACACCCACATCGATCTTCATCCGTCTTATCTTTCAGTAAGTTTCAATCCCATTTAATTGTGTTCTTTCCCGTTCGAACTCTAAATTTCTTCGCGTTTGTAAGATCATATTGGTTAATCAATTTGTCATTTTCAATTAAGATGATAAGATCTGATTGTTATTGACATGGGCTTTTGCTAATTTATTGATCTTATTGATTGATCAGTTATGTCATAATAACCATGGTGATTGATTGCATGGTTTTTATATTAGATATTGGAAATTGGTTTTTGTGGGTCGTTTGATTTATGCTCTATCTCTGTTTACAGAGTTCTAGCTGCCCATGTTGGTTTCTAGCATCATCATCAAGGTGAATTCTTGAATTTATATAGGTTCAGAAAGCTGCTTCCTTGAAAAGCGTTTCTGATTTCTGAATGTTGGGTTGGTGGTATGCATTGAACAGTAGTATTGTGTAATGCAAGAGCAAGACTTTACTAGAATTGGATATTGCCGTGTTTAGTTATTTGGTAAAGGAGTGTTCTTTGTGGCTGTTGGATTGATTCTGATCCGTATGCATGCTGTCTAAGAGGGATAGAGAGTTTAAGAGGGAGTTTGATAGTTTTAAGAAGTATGGATTTTCAGAACAGTTATCAGCCTGAATCGGGGAAATTGGAACAGATAGTTTCCCAATTTCTTCTGAAAAGCTTGCATATTATTTTGGACTCTAGGGTGCCTTCTCTTCACCCGCAGGATCGCAGTGGAGAGCTTTCGTTCAATTCTCAGGTGAGGAAGAGTGACAAATGGTTCAACTTAGTACTAGGGGACCGTCCTGCAGCTCTTGAGAATTTGAACTTTTGGCACAGAAATGTGATGGATCCAATGATAATTGACATTATCCTTGTTCATGAGGGGTCAAATTCATCATCAGTTGACAATCTGTTTGGGAACTCTGGGGCTGGTACATCAGTTGAAACAATCATAGAGAGGTGGGTTGTTCAGTATGAAACTCCTAGGGTTGTGGCTAATCAAACCAGTGACAGTTTAGCCTACAAGAAGACATATAAGAAATCAATTGTACTTTTACGTGCTCTTTATTCATATATGAGGCTTCTTCCAGCTTATAGGATTTTCAGACAGCTAAGTACATCACGTCAGACTTATGATTTTGATATCATTTACAAGGTATCTTCACTAAGAGATCCCTTCTCAAGGGCGGAGGAGGAAATGATGCAGGAGTTCAGTTTTGCTCCTGTAGAGGCCAATCCTGGTCGCCTGTCTTTGTCTGTGACTTATCGTGAAACACTGTCTGATTTCCATCTTGAGCCTTCAACACCTATGCCACCAAAGATAATTACAGATTATGTTGGTAGTCCTGCTACTGATCCATTGAGATCTTTTCCATCATCAGTGAGGAGTGATCGCCCAACTTCCTTTCCATTGGGAAGAATACGGCCTCCATCTGCCGGACCATTTCAGCGTCCACACAGCTGGACAAGCGGCTTCCATAGACCACCTCATGTTGGGCATTATAAATCTGTAGATGGATCTCCACCTGTATATCGTGCATCCCCTATGTCCCATGATGTTGGATCTCCTCCTATTGATACATATACTCACAGAGCTCAAAACTATAGACTTCCAAGTCATTCAAGGACTCCTAGTTACGATGAGTATCAGCTTTCACCTCCATTTTCAGCATCTCCATCCCCATCTCCACCAACGTACTTGTCCGGTGGTAGCTTTAGTCCAATGCAAACACGAATTCGTCCAGAAACTGCCCCTGTTAGCATCCCTAATCCAATGGGGAGTAAGGGCTCTAGATACCTTTCTCCCAATTTTTCTGATCCAAGTAGAAATTCGCTTCCTCCTTTATCTCTGAGAAGCACAAGAAATGAACCTTCCTCTCAAGAGTCTCCATCTGGGATAAGGGCATTTAGAAAACTAGACGGTTCAAGGACTGGAGATATGCACCCTGGTTTTCAGAAGGTAGAGTCTTGAATTTTATGGTTTGTAAACTTGTTTGCTCCATACAGTCTTGAAGTTAGTTATGGATTTCATGACTTGCTAATAAGACCATTTATTATTTGATTTCTAGTTGAAAGACAGCAAAGATGATTCGGGCCGGTTCTCAGGATTGTTGTCCTCTAGTGGCTCACCACGTGTTGGATTTTCTAGAAGCTCCAGTAGATTATCTTTTCAAGATGATATAGATGATTGTGAGTTCTCATGCCCTTTCGATGTGGATGATGTCGACACAACCAACTTTCATGTGAGGTATGTAAAATTAACCTTGTTTTAATTATACATAGTGGCCTTCAGCTTGGGAAAACCTATTGATACCTTTAATGGTATTATCTATTTCCTTCATACTTGTTTTGGGCTTTTGCTACTTCTCTGCATACCTTTGTTTTTATCAAACACTGTCAGATATGGGCTTCTTGAATTGTTAGTTAGTGATTGATAATGAATACTTTCCAAATAGTAAAATAGTCTGAATTCTGGCTTTTAAGATGGACAAGAAACAAATCTAAAGCTTGATATGGTTGGGTTAAGTTGACCATCAGTTAATACTACTACCTGTTAGGGGTGTCTGTGTTTTCTGGTATATATGATGCTAAGAATCCTACTTTTTTCACCAACTTCATTGTGTTTGAAAAGGTCGAAGGGGAGAAAGATGTTCATTGTATATGATAGGTTCTTTACTCTGTATCAATTCGAATCATATGTCAGGCACTTGTTCATAGTACTTGTTACCTCTTTGAATCTTAATCTATGTCTACCCTAGATCACAATGCATCAAGCTCTATGTTACTTATGGTGCGTTATCCACAATTTGGTGAACAGTCAAAATCTTGATGGCAAAAGAGCTTCGGATTTTTCTTCCCAGTCATTGCCAATAGGTGGAAAGTCACCAGGTGCTGCTGTTGGCGTTCTTGTTCACATGCTGAGAACAGCTCCGCCCCTGCGCCAAGATTCAAGCTGTTACTCTTCTCACTCCATGAAGCCTGAACACGAGGAAGGAGTGTCTACAGCTTCCGGTTTCTTTATGCCTCGAAAGACATCTGATGCCCTGGAGGAGCTTAGAAGTTACAGAGAAATGAAAGACCTTCTAATCTCAAAGAGTGGAATGAGGGTGCTCACCAAAGAGGAGGCATAATAAACCCTGATTAGTTAAACTTTGTCAGGAAGCTTTGAATTGAACGACCACTTTCCTTTGAATGCTATGACTGGAGGACTAACATTGTATATATCATCACTGAAAGTTAAGAGTAGGTACTGTTATCATACCAATTTAGTGTACTAGACTTTTATGGACTGTTTCAGAGAAGTTTATAGTGATCTACATCCGAATAAGTACTTTTTGAAAATCATATAAAAAAATCGGCTAAAGACTTCTTAGTTCTTTCAGTTCGAGAAGTGTTAAAAAATTAGAACCTAGCTGTGTAAAAAATTTTGTGAAAAATAAGAACATGCGTTTTCAACCAAAAAAACATGTGCATTATATAACCCACGGTTTCTGATGAAAAACGAGTTTTTGACCAAAAAAATTAAAGCTGGAGAAAATTCAGGAGTAGGCTCCCATGATGTTGGACCTTCATAACCACACTAGTTTTTGGCAAAATCACATTTTTTTCCATTACATATGGCCAATATTTCACATTCTTTCCACCTCAGTCTTAATATTGATTTTGAAAAATCATATAAAAAAATCGGCTAGCCTTGGCCTGTCTTGACTCGCCATTTTGGCCACCTTAACCTTCCTAGTCCCTCCTAGGCCCGCCTTGGGTAGCCAAGGGGCCGCCATGACCCTTCTAAGACTGCCAAAAGGCTGCCTAGGGCCGCCTTGAACCGCCCTGTCCCGCCTAGGGTTGCCAAGGGGCCGCCATGACCCGTCTAGGGTAGCCAAGGAGCCTCAATGACCTGTCTAGAGCCACCAAGGGGTCTCCTTGACCTGCCTAGGGTCGCTAAGCAGCCACCTTTACCCGCCTAGGGCCGCCTTGACCTGCCTTGGCCCGCCTTGACCGTCTGAGGCCTTCTTAGGGTAGCCAAGGGGCCGCCATGACCCGTCTAAGGTAGCCAAGGGGCCGCCATGACCCGTCTAGAGCCGCCAAGGGGCCGCCTTGACCCTCCTAGGCCTGTCTAGGGTCGCCAAGGAGTCGCCTTGAACCGTCTTGGCCCGCCTTAACCCATCTTGGCCTGCCTTAACCCGTCATGGCCTGCCTTAACCCACTTTCAACCGCCTTGACCCTCCTAGGGTAGCCAAGA